>NW_022145526.1:600000-810000 GCF_000002235.5 Strongylocentrotus purpuratus
ATTGGGTTTTAAGTCAGACAGAAGCTTTTTCACACCTTCTGGTGTGATTGTGATGGAAGGCATTTCCGGATGGGGATCTCCAGACATATCAGGGATATTTTCAAGGTCCTCTTGTGTATAGACTGATTTGAAGTAGCTATTCAAAATTTCTGCTTTTTCTTGGCTGTCGTCAGTTGTATTCCCGTCGTTGGTAGACAATGGAGGGACACCTCCGTTGTCAATACGTTTTGATTTGACAATTTTCCAAAATTGTTTGGTGTTTTGGTGCAAGTTTCCGGACATAGTGTTTTTAATATAGTCGCCTTGAGCATGTCGAAGCTCTTTTTTGTAGTTAGTTCTGTGGGCTTTGAAGGCTAGTTCGTCGCTTTCAAGTTGGATCCTTTTTTGTTTGTTATACAGTTTCTGAAGTTTGCGTCTCATTCGTCTAATCCTGCCATTGAACCAGGGTAAGTTATGTCTGCTTGAAGTCATCTTTGTAGGGATATGCTTGTTCATCAAAGTCGTAATGTGCTCAGTGAGGTTAATCCAATTTTCTTGAACAGATTTTTGGTTTAAGTTATCAATCGTGGTTTTCCCAAAGGAAACTAAGCTTTCACGCACAGATATAAAATCTCCTTTTGTGTACTGGAAGATCTTTCGCTTCGGTGGGAGCTTTCTACGTGGTTTTACATCACATAAGATTTCAACTACTTCATGATCACCCAACTTTGGTAGAGTTCTCACATGAGTCACAAGAGTGGGGTTGGTAGTAAAGAATAAGTCCAAGGTCTTGTCGCGACGTGTGGGGATTTTGACCGTCTGAGTAAGGTGAAATTTGGTGCTGATGTCCAAAAGAAGATGACACTGGGTAGAAATATTGCTACCAGGTGTGACTGTGGTGTTCTTCCAGTCAATATCTTTCATGTTGAAATCACCTCCTAACCAAACAGAACAGTTACTGCCGTAGTTGGAGTGAAGTTTGGAGATCGACCTGTCAAGCTCATCAAGTGATTCTGTGGAGGAGTTTGGATTATAGTATGCACCGACGTATCTAACCACGTTTTTTCCTAGGTCAAGTTTGATCCATAATAATTCGGCGTTAACTGAGAGTTCGTCTAAGATCTGAGCAGTCATGTTTTTGACTGCGATCATAACTCCGCCATAACCATCAGCGCGATCTTTACGGAAGACTTGGTAGTGATCAGGAAAAATTTCACAGTTCTTTATATCTGCGTTTAGCCACGTCTCAGTACATATCAAAATATCGGGTTGTTCAGCTTCCAGTAGAACTTGAAATTCTTCAACTTTGCTTTTGATGCTTTGGAAGTTGATGTTAAGTATCTTCAGGCCAGATCTTTTCTGGTTTTTGTCACGTTGATGTTGGGGCCTGGTGTCGTTGTCACATGTCAGTGGTCTACTCTGTGTTGGTTTCCTTTTAGAAGAAATTGTTTTAAGTGTTTCGCTGTCGTCAACTTCAGTATTATCCGAAGTATTGGAAGATGAGTCGTCTATGTTAGAGTTCACAGTGACGCAGGCAGGGCATAGCCATGCAAAGTCACCTATTTCAGTGAGTTTAGTATACTCCTCGTTACTGATGTCGCTACATATGGTGTGGGTCCACCTACCACAACCGTCGCAGCTTAGCGCATGTTGGTTGTCACGAACCTCTTCATCGCACTGGGTGCAGGGAAATTTTATTTTGTTTGCAGAATTTCTAGATCTAGTTCTAGACTTCCTTATCGAAGGCCCTGGGTGGGGGTGCACGTCACCACAAAGTCCCAAAAGTGAAAGTAAATTGGCAGCAGTAGTTGAGTTTTTTCCAGCTTGAAAATTGATCAACATGGAGGAATATATGCCTCTGTTGGCAAGCTGTTGTTTTCTGAGCTTGCATGAAGAATACAGCAAGATAGCATTGTCAAATTGTTTACTGAATGAATTCACAACATTACTGACGACATTGCTAGCGTTGCCAGGAAAGATTGAATTTGATCCAGAAAATAAATGGTTGGATCCTACCTTACTGTTGCGCAGAATCAATTCCTTGTTGTCATCAAATTGATGATATTCCTGTTCAATCCACATAGAAAGCAAGAAGACGGCTAAGGTAGTAAGCGTACGTAGAGAATGCATGGTTGTAAAAAATGGCGGCCAGGCCAAGCGGCCAATTTTTTATTTTATTATAAAACTGTTAAAAATACATCGAAAAGTACGAAAATAACAACACAATTTGCTGATGGGCTGTCGAGCTTCTAGCGAAGCCGATGCAAGACCTCTGCCGTAAGTATAGCGTTGGAGAAAGATGGGCTCTCGATCCGTCGCGTCGCTTGCCGGTGTGATGCACTGTGCCCAGTCAACTACGTAGAATATACATACTGTACACGGGTGCGAAAGTTTTAGCTAAAAATATCCAATGTTAAAAATCACAAATTGTCGTAAAAAGCATAAAACATCGAAGAAACACTATTGCAGATTCATATATATCGAGGATGGGTGCGGATGGTGAAAAATAACCGAAGATTCCGGTGATTAAAAACAGCGAAGGCTCCGCGAAAAAATTTCACGTCTACACCGTTCGGAGGGTCAGAGGTCAATTGAATTTTGCCATTTGCATTTGCCATTCATATGATATTTTGGGTATCGGGCCCTGGCCTGCCTCGGCTGACAGGTAGGGTACTTGTTACTACACAAAGCTGCTCCGATTCCTTGAAGCTAGGCGTGGCTCTTTAAACATCTGTAAAACAGCACATTTTGAAGCGACAATTGGGATATAAACATGGGGGCACTTATCAGGGAGGGACAATATTAGAAGGGAAAAGGGGCTATATTATCAAAAGTAGCAAGGAGAACTTACAGGTATCATATATATAAAAAAGGAACACTTAATAGATTTGAAAAGGGGCATTCATCAAGGTGAATAGGGACAATATTAAGAAGTGGGGGAAAGGGCCACTTGTCAAAGTAAAAGGGGCACTTATCACAATTATGATCGGTCATTTTTTAGGTACTTGAAAAAGTAGGGGGCTGTATATGCCCCCTCCCCCGGGAGCCCTGCCTCTGGCAATGCATCAAGGAACATGAAATCATCATTACGTGAAATTAAGGCAACAATTAGGATTATAGGTCATTGCATGCCTGGACTGTTTTTCAAATTCTTGAAATGTTTTGTTTTCTCTGGTTTTCTTCTATTCTTAAAAAAAAAAAAATCTTTGTTAATAATGTTTTAGATGTTTCACTACATTTCGATCGTCAAGATCCTACTTCTCTGCTTAAACACAACAAACATTTCAAAGCCCCCACCCGCACCCCCTGGAAAAATTGCTACATTACCATGATGACTGCAGACCTGCTGAAATACTGAATTGATTTACTGTCCCACTATAAGAGGCTATAGTTCATAATTAAAGTTGTTTAATCTTATTTTACTTTTGTTTATTTTCCCCATAGGTATGGCAGCACATGAAGGTATTGCCAGTAATCTTCTCTTCCAGCTGGCTGAAGACATCGAGACGGGTGAGCAGATGGAGGCCTTAGGACGAGCTCTTGGATTTAAAGCTGCAGCTATCAATAGATACACTGACACGAATAACAAAGGTGACCGGGTAACTTGCAAGGGAACACGTGACATGCTGTTTGACTGGAGACAGACCGTAAAGCCTTGCGACCAGCATCTCAGACTGGAACAAGCTCTCATTGACGCTAAGCTAGTCATGCTTGCTGATACACATCTCAAGGGGACATCAAGTATTCCAGGTAGGTCTATCAGTGCTAATGTGCTTAAAGTCACTTCCTTCACCCGTAAATCGTTTGAAGAACGTTGTATTTCATTTTCCTTCAGCCTGTGCATCTCTGTCCCTATAATTTTTGTTTGAAAAACATCTTTAAAAAAAAGAGAAAATAAACCCATGAATTTCAATATCTATTTGGAGAAAGTTTTTCCTGACTGATCTATGCAGTCTAATAAAAGATATTAAGTGCCTTTCTAGGCCTTTGCTTGATGGGAAAGAGGCAAATCGTCAGAATCATCATGTATTTCAACGAGAATTTAAAAAAGATTAACCCCAAAACCTTGCAAAGGGTATGGTAGATCGTGGGAGTGTAATAAGATCGTGGTAGTGTAATAAGACATTTAGTGTGATATATGATTGTATCATTCCAGATAAGATCTACAGTAAGAAGATCTCGGAATCTTTGACTGTTCAGCGATGTCGCGAAATGTTGGAGAATCATTACCGAAATCAATTGTGCAAAATTCAAATGACACCGTGGAATCAAAATGATTATGCTGAGTTCAAAGATATGCACACGGTTGTCACAATGGTGAAGAAGGACGGTCGTGGAAAAGACACAAAAACGAAGGAAATACTCAAGGGTTCTGTTTCTGAAATATTTTCAACGAAAGTAGACGGCGAACTACCAGTTCGAATCCTCATTTCGGCCCCCGCTGGACGAGGGAAGACCACGGCTGTTGCTAAGATGGCTTACGATTGGGTTCACAGAGAAAGGGGGTCAGCATTAGAACACCTGCCACTTCTGTTTGTTGTGAAATTCCGAAACACAAATTCGCATACAACGATTGGAGAAGCCATCAAATCCCAGCTTTTGAGTGATGTTGATGATCTCACACCAGAGGGTCTGGAGAGATTCATTAAGGAGAATCAGGGCATCTGTCACATCATTCTAGACGGACTAGACGAGTATTCTGGTATTTCCTCTTCACAGCGCATCTCATTGAGCAATATTGTCAGTGTCATCCGTTGGGAGGAATTCAAAGAATGCCGAGTCCTTGTAACAACACGCCCTCACCTAGAGAACTTCTTCAATCAAAATGATCTTCCAAGGGTATACACAAAGATGTGGATCGAAGGATTCTCGCGAGAGAGCTCGTGCAAGTACATCGACAAGTTCTTTGTTTCGACTTTGAATCCTTGTAATGGACAAAGTTTGAAGGATTATCTTGATGAAGAACCACTTATTGATGAACTTGTCAAGACACCCCTATTTTGTCTCATGATCTGTCACTTATGGAGTGAGAGCCTACTGACCAGTGGTATTACAACTCAAACAGAATTGCTTGACAGGGTGAATGTTTTTTTAATGCACCATGCAAACGCACGATCAGAGTCAAGAGTGAAAATCACACCAAAAAAGTTGAGGAAAATCATTTCTCAATTAGGCAAAGCTGCCCTTACTGGCCTGCTCGACGATGCTAAAAAACTAGTCTTCACACCTCATGATTTCCGTAAAGATCCCGCAACCCTTGATAGGGCATGTGAGCTTGGGATAGTATCCAAGAGTACGACTGTTAACATCACATGCCTTCCTCAGTCCAACGAAACCACTTCCACTACCATTGAGTTTTATCACAAACTCGCCCAAGAACACTCGGCTGGGAAATTCCTCGCTGATCAAACACACCACTTTCTGTTACGTTGGAAGATTTCTGAATTGGACAGAGTACTGCGCAAGATCAAAGCAAACATCGGTGACTACGAGAATCTTATCCGATTCGCTGCTGGCACGGACAACAGCCTCTGTATACGAATAATGGAGGCGCTCCTATCAAACAGCTTTTTGGATGAGAGCGAGCGATATCGCATTCTCCTTGACTGCTCATCAGAGACCACGGGTGCTGAAGGAAATGTGTCTTCGTTGGTACAAAGATGTGTCACAGCACGGAGTATGATTCTAAAGTCACCAACTGTCTACACCGTCGTTGGGATGAAAAATCTTCCAACACAACTGAAACGTGAGGTATGTACATTTTCATTTCACAAAATATGCTTAGAATAATAATTTAGTTTTCAGTTTTTATGCCTCCGCTACAAAGTAGTAGTTGTCCGGCCGTTGTAACGTGTCTGTACGTCCTGTTATCGTGATCGCGTTATCTCAAGAACAGTTGAAGGATTACCGCCAAACTTTGGTCATGTAGATGTATGTATTTTGCAGAGCTAATGAACTGATTAGATTTGGGGGTCATGAGGTCAAAGTTCAAAGGTCATAGGGCTCATTATGTATGCAAAAATAGCTCATGATCACGTAATCTCTAGAACCGATTTATGGATTACCGCCAAACTCTGGTCATGTTTGTATCTTGCAGAGCCCATGAACTGATTAGATTTAAAGGCGCATCGTTTAACAATATTAAATCTGAGATGCACGGCTCTACGTGTTATCAGTGTATGTGATATGTTCTAATATTGAAGCCCTAAAAAATCGCGCTTCAAAATGATCAAGATCAGGGCCTCAAAGAAGTAAAAATCTTTGAGTGACCGGTTTTACCATACTCGTTTTCCCCAATAGAATGTAGTGTTATGAAAACCATTAGGAAAACGCAAAATTTGGTTTTGATTTCCAATATGATAATGGCAGACAGGCGATTGGCTTGTAAAAGTCATGTGGTTCCTGACTGACCTAAAGGTTTATAATTATCATTGCAGCATGAGATAAATCCAGGATTTTGTTTCAGAATCTGAGACAAAGTTACCCGATCCCTTTCAAAAGTCTCGGGGCTCATTATGTATTAAAAAAAAGCTTGTGATTATCATGAGAACCGATAGACAGATTACCATCAAACTCAAGACATGTATAGTATCTTGCAGAGCCAATGAACTGATTAGATTTTAGGTTGTGAGGTCAAAGTTCATGGGGCTCATTATGTTTGCCTATAAATAGCTTGTGAACGCATTATCATTAGAACCGACAGATGGATTACAATCAAACTTGAATTTTAAAAATTGCTTCCATTTTGGTTTGTAAAATTGCTTTTAACTGTGCGCAGTTGAAGATCCATCTAGTTATTCATTAATTACTTATAATTAACGGCATCTTGATACATCATACTGCATGATATAATGATCAAGATGTACATGTATGACTCATTATCATTATTATTCCATGTTCACCCAAACTGTGGACTCAATCAAGGTACTTCATTCAAGAATGAAGCAAAATGATACGAACATTATAATAATAATAATAATGGTGGTTTGTTATATAGCGCATAATAAAAGGACGAGATTCAGTCAATAAAAGCATGTAGCGTATTTAAAACAAATGATCTTTACATTTAACATGGAAGAATATAAATAAATAAATTATTATGAATGTAAAGGAGTTGGGATCGAGGGAGCTTCCATTACTTACCGAATATTCTCGGATAAGATCATGCCAAAGTCTGGATTGATTAAATATTTAACACACAAAACAAGTTTAATATTTAATGTTATATTCTTCGTCTAATTAATCCGTCTGTAATCCTCTCTCTCTAAACAACAGGTCAGGACAGTGCATTTCGAAGGATCTACTCTAAATAACGATGTGACGAATGGACTATGGTCTTGTCTTGGATCATTTTCGATGCTACATACCCTCACCATCTCAGACTCTTCTATCAGTTTTCCCCCATCTCCTCCTGAGCTTCCATCCTTCACAAATCTATCAGCCGAGAGAATGACTTCATTCTGCTACAAAGGTATGCTCCCATTGATACCTGGTGTGAGAGAGATCGATGTCTCTATTGATGTTGCAGAGCTAGAGATGAGCAACACTTTTCAGATCACCACCGCCTCCAGGCCTATGGGTCAGACCAGGGCTAGGGATGAACAGTTATTTGTTCATATCAGACTACACGCCTGGCCAGCACTCACCACAGACAGGAAGATTGATTCAGGAGAGTCAATTGCAAGGCTTAATCTTCTATTTGGAGACCAAACCAGGAACCAACAGCGGCTGCATGTGTACGGGGTGAAGGGCAGAGACGAAGAAACCTTGGTCGACCTGTTTGTCGAGACTAAACAACTAACACCCTCGAATTTGGGGTACGTACAGTGTACATGTAGATCTAGATCTTGATCTTAATTCATGTACAGATATTGGTGTTCATGTCGTCTTTTAAGACGACATGAACACAAACTATATATAAAAATGCATTGCTATTGATGTTCTTATTTTCATTAATATCATCACTTTTATGAGATAATCATTATCATTATTGTTGTTTTCATAATGATTACCTCTGTGAAGAGGGGATACATGTACAGTTCACTTATATTCTTTATTAATGTAAATTACTTTCCCAAGAATTTATTAATTCATATTTTTCCCTCATTACTTTTGTTAACATTATATGTAGGAGTGGAGGTGGTTCTGTAATCGACGGAGACGCCGTCCAGGTGAGTAGAATTTTGTAATACGGGTGCATTCACTTCGCTTATGAATATTCAAGAAGGGGATATCCTCTGCCTTAAACTAAGGAAATTACAACAAAGTAGCATTGTTTCTTTTTATAAACGAATCCAATCAGTTACCGGATTGTGAATTCAGGTGGTGAATATAATCATTGTGTTTTTAACTCTACCAATGTGGAATTATATCTTCCCACATTCAGCCTCAATATTTATGTGTGCATTTCATTGCAGAATACTAGGCTTGAGATACAGCAGTGCCAGCTATCTACTGAGATGACCGACAAGTTGTGGTCCTGCCTCAGATCCTTCACCCCACTGAATCAGCTCAGCATCTCAGACTCCTCTCTCAGTTTCCCTCCATCTCCCCCTAAGCTTCCAACCATCAAAAAGCTATCAGCCGAGAGATTGACATCACAGAGTTACGAACGAGTGCTCTCATCGGTACCTGGTGTGAGAGAGATCGAGGTCTCTATCGATGTTGCAGAGCTAGAGACGAGCAACACTTTTGAGATCACCACCGCCTCCAGGCCTATGGGTCAGACCAGGGCTAGGGATGAACAGTTCTTTGTTCATATCAGACTACACGCCTGGCCAGCACTCACCACAGACAGGAAGATTGATTCAGGAGAGTCAATTGCAAGGCTTAATCTTCTATTTGGAGACCAAACCAGGAACCAACAGCGGCTGCATGTGTACGGGGTGAAGGGCAGAGACGAAGAAACCTTGGTCGACCTGTTTGTCAAGACTAAACAACTAACACCCTCGAATTTGGGGTACGTACAGTGTACATGTAGATCTAGATCTTGATCTTAATTCATGTACAGATATTGGTGTTCATGTCGTCTTTTAAGACGACATGAACACAAACTATATATAAAATGCATTGCTATTGATGTTCTTATTTTCATTAATATCATCACTTTTATGAGATAATCATTATCATTATTGTTGTTTTCATAATGATTACCTCTGTGAAGAGGGGATACATGTACAGTTCACTTATATTCTTTATTAATGTAAATTACTTTCCCAAGAATTTATTAATTCATATTTTTCCCTCATTACTTTTGTTAACATTATATGTAGGAGTGGAGGTGGTTCTGTAATCGACGGAGACGCCGTCCAGGTGAGTAGAATTTTGTAATACGGGTGCAATCACTTCGCTTATGAATATTCAAGAAGGGGATATCCTCTGCCTTAAACTAAGGAAATTACAACAAAGTAGCATTGTTTCTTTTTATAAACGAATCCAATCAGTTACCGGATTGTGAATTCAGGTGGTGAATATAATCATTGTGTTTTTAACTCTACCAATGTGGAATTATATCTTCCCACATTCAGCCTCAATATTTATGTGTGCATTTCATTGCAGAATACTAGGCTTGAGATACAGCAGTGCCAGCTATCTACTGAGATGACCGACAAGTTGTGGTCCTGCCTCAGATCCTTCACCCCACTGAATCAGCTCAGCATCTCAGACTCCTCTCTCAGTTTCCCTCCATCTCCCCCTAAGCTTCCAACCATCAAAAAGCTATCAGCCGAGAGATTGACATCACAGAGTTACGAACGAGTGCTCTCATCGGTACCTGGTGTGAGAGAGATCGAGGTCTCTATCGATGTTGCAGAGCTAGAGACGAGCAACACTTTTGAGATCACCACCGCCTCCAGGCCTATGGGTCAGACCAGGGCTAGGGATGAACAGTTCTTTGTTCATATCAGACTACACGCCTGGCCAGCACTCACCACAGACAGGAAGATTGATTCAGGAGAGTCAATTGCAAGGCTTAATCTTCTATTTGGAGACCAAACCAGGAACCAACAGCGGCTGCATGTGTACGGGGTGAAGGGCAGAGACGAAGAAACCTTGGTCGACCTGTTTGTCAAGACTAAACAACTAACACCCTCGAATTTGGGGTACGTACAGTGTACATGTAGATCTAGATCTTGATCTTAATTCATGTACAGATATTGGTGTTCATGTCGTCTTTTAAGACGACATGAACACAAACTATATATAAAATGCATTGCTATTGATGTTCTTATTTTCATTAATATCATCACTTTTATGAGATAATCATTATCATTATTGTTGTTTTCATAATGATTACCTCTGTGAAGAGGGGATACATGTACAGTTCACTTATATTCTTTATTAATGTAAATTACTTTCCCAAGAATTTATTAATTCATATTTTTCCCTCATTACTTTTGTTAACATTATATGTAGGAGTGGAGGTGGTTCTGTAATCGACGGAGACGCCGTCCAGGTGAGTAGAATTTTGTAATACGGGTGCAATCACTTCGCTTATGAATATTCAAGAAGGGGATATCCTCTGCCTTAAACTAAGGAAATTACAACAAAGTAGCATTGTTTCTTTTTATAAACGAATCCAATCAGTTACCGGATTGTGAATTCAGGTGGTGAATATAATCATCGTGTTTTTAACTCTACCAATGTGGAATTATATCTTCCCACATTCAGCCTCAATATTTATGTGTGCATTTCATTGCAGAATACTAGGCTTGAGATACAGCAGTGCCAGCTATCTACTGAGATGACCGACAAGTTGTGGTCCTGCCTCAGATCCTTCACCCCACTGAATCAGCTCAGCATCTCAGACTCCTCTCTAAGTTTCTCACCGTCTCCTCCTGAGCTTCCAACCATCAAAAAGCTATCAGCCGAGAGATTGACATCACAGAGTTACGAACGAGTGCTCTCATCGGTGCCTGGTGTGAGAGAGATCGAGGTCTCTATCGATGTTGCAGAGCTAGAGACGAGCAACACTTTTGAGATCACCACAGCATCAGTGCCTATGGGTCAGACCAGGGCTAGGGATGAACAGTTCTTTGTTCATATCAGACTACACGCCTGGCCAGCACTCACCACAGACAGAAAGATTGATTCAGCAAAGTCAATTACAGGGCTTAGTCTTCTATTTGAAAACCAAACCAAAAACCAACAGCGGCTGCATGTGTCAAGAGCAAAGGGCGGAAACGAGGAAGCCTTGGTTGACCTGTTTGTCAAGACTAAGCAACTAACGTCCTTGAATTTGGGGTATGTAGATCTAGATCTTAATACAGACTTTGTCCTTGTATGTCGCTTGTGAAGACAAAATAATTATTACAATAAATTACTATTGATGTTCTTATTATTATTGGTATCATTATTATTATTATTATCAGTATTGTTATTGTTGTTATTCATAATCATGATCATTACCCCTGTTCAGAAGGGACATAACAGTTCACTTATTTTCTTTATTGATGTCATATCATTTCCCAAGAATTTATTGAATCACATTCTTACCCTCATTTCGTTTTTCAAAATTATGTAGGAGTGGAGGTGTTTCTCTAAACAACAAGTATGCCGTCAGGGTGAGTAGGTTTTGTAATATAGGTGCATGCATTTCGCTTTCAAATATTCGATATAGGGGCATCCCTCTGCCGTGAACTGAGGAAATTGTAGCAAAGAAGCATTGTTGCAATGACGACCTTCTTCATTGCCTTGTTTTCGTTCACATTCTGCCCCATTAATATTCTCCTTTTCCTCCTTTTCCTTATCGTCCAAAAATCGCATTCGTTTTGCACGTAGTGCTTGTTATTCCTAGTAAGGTGCTTTGCTCGTGTCCTTTTCCTTTCAAATTTCATAGGCATAATCTCTAACATCTCATCAAGGTCACTACATTCTTCGATTTTCGAAATCACTCATGCATAACCGTCCAGGCGCCATTTGGTCCGTTTCTGGTCCATTTTAAGGCCTTTTTTTCTTCCTTCCTATCTCCACTATCCTAGATCCTACAAACTTCTAACAAATTCCTCTAGATAGTCTGAGAGATGTTCTTTCATCTGCGACGGATGACTTGACCTTCAAAATGCCATCTTCGTACTCAAAATTCAAATCTTAAACCGACTCCGTCAACAATCTCTCAAATTCTTGAAAAATGGACCCCTAAAAATCTAAAAATTGCAATAACTTTCTTTAACTAATTCCGTTCCATCTCATCTTCTCGCAGTATCTTTATTTTATAATTGCACATAGCCATGCCAAATTTTACGCTCCAATGGCTATGCAAAACATAAATAGCGCCCTCTAAAGTTCTGGGAATTGGCTTTCTTTCTTTGGCCGTATCTCCATTATGGCTTGGCAGACCCGTACCCTTTTTTGGTTTTAGATACTTGAACATATGCCCTTTCCAGCCATATACAAAATTATTTACCCTAACACTGACTGACTTTGCGAAAAATGCCCTTAAAATATGCAGTTTTCAAGAAAATTGAGAAATAACTTCAGCTTGCTCTACAATGGCGATCGTTATACCTACGTCAATGAAACTTGGCAGACACATGTATCCGTATACGTGACAACTGTCTGCCAAGTTTGGTAAATTTTAATAACGTCAGCGCAAAGTTATCGCCAAAATTGATGAATTTGCTATGCATTACGTAATAGCACCTTTAATGCGTGCAGTACATTGCACGCAGATGACAATGGTTTCAAACTAACCGCAATGAAGTGCCCTTTCGAATGATACCAAGTATGGTATATGTTCAAACAGAAAATTTTGAGTAACTCACATTTGAACAACGGACATTATACGAATTCCGCCGAGTTTCCGCCCAATATTATAACACATATCGGCTATGGCGTCATTTTTTCAGACTGCTTTTCGCCCCCTAAACGTCCTTTTTTTTCCTTGAAAATTGGCAGTGACATGCCGAGTTCCAATACGCAGGGCACCTCTGGACCCCTAAAAATCTAAAAATTGCAATAACTTTCTTTAACTAATTCCGTTCCATCTCATCTTCTCGCAGTATCTTTATTTTATAATTGCACATAGCCATGCCAAATTTTACGCTCCAATGGCTATGCAAAACATAAATAGCGCCCTCTAAAGTTCTGGGAATTGGCTTTCTTTCTTTGGCCGTATCTCCATTATGGCTTGGCAGACCCGTACCCTTTTTTGGTTTTAGATACTTGAACATATGCCCTTTCCAGCCATATACAAAATTATTTACCCTAACACTGACTGACTTTGCGAAAAATGCCCTTAAAATATGCAGTTTTCAAGAAAATTGAGAAATAACTTCAGCTTGCTCTACAATGGCGATCGTTATACCTACGTCAATGAAACTTGGCAGACACATGTATCCGTATACGTGACAACTGTCTGCCAAGTTTGGTAAATTTTAATAACGTCAGCGCAAAGTTATCGCCAAAATTGATGAATTTGCTATGCATTACGTAATAGCACCTTTAATGCGTGCAGTACATTGCGCGCAGATGACAATGGTTTCAAACTAACCGCAATGAAGTGCCCTTTCGAATGATACCAAGTATGGTATATGTTCAAACAGAAAATTTTGAGTAACTCACATTTGAACAACGGACATTATACGAATTCCGCCGAGTTTCCGCCCAATATTATAACACATATCGGCTATGGCGTCATTTTTTCAGACTGCTTTTCGCCCCCTAAACGTCCTTTTTTTTCCTTGAAAATTGGCAGTGACATGCCGAGTTCCAATACGCAGGGCACCTCTTGGCCTGATTTTTGAAATTGGTCAAGGGGGCCATTTAAGACGCCATTTTGTCCTATAAATCTATTTTACATCACGTGTTTCGATAGGATTATCAAAGAAAAAAAAAGAGTGGTTCACAATACCAACCATGAAATTATCTTTCTAATGATACCAAATACGGCCCATAAAGAGACAGAAAGAGAGAGAGAAAAAAACAATTTAACTCCGGTCATAATACAGATCCTGTACGCTTTCCGCCCATGCATTACACGCATTGTCTATGGGGCATATCGGGTTCACGCTTTTGGCCCCCAGAACGATCTTTATTGCAATGACGAACATGCACCAAATCCCATTGGTTTTTGCAAGCAGTGCTTGCGAGCCCTTTCTAGGTTCTTTCCCCTATCCCAATTTTTTTCAAACTTCGTAGGCATAGTCACTACCATTCCATCAAGGTCACTGTTGAGGCCTTTCTTTCGCCCTACCTATTTCCAATATCACAGAAGCTACCGACTTCGTACAAATTGCTCTGGATAGTCCGGGAGAAGCTCTTTCGTTTGACACGTAGAAACATGGCGTCATTGCACGCACATCGTTGTGACACGATTGCATTTATAGTTTCTTTATATTAAAGTATTAAATCATTTAGCGGATTATGAATTTCAGTTGTGCAATTTAACCCTTACTGTACTGGGGGGGGGGGGGGAGGCTGGGAGGCCCCCCCTCCACATTTTCGGAGATTGTGCTGCAACCGCTTGGAATTTTAATTTGTTGTTTTATGACTTTTTATCTCGAGTCTAATGCACATTTTGACATCATTTTCGTTGAAATCGGATATACCTGTAAGGTGTTACATAACAATTAGTATGCACATGTCATCAAAAAGTGCTATAATTGCATACATAATTCATGTACAAGGAGAAATGAGTGTGAATACAGGTCTAGAGGTATTTCTTCATAAGTGGGAGATATGAATAGTATCAAATTACTTTGATATGTTTTCTCAAAGTAATTTGATGTATTCCTGAACAAAAGAATACATTAAAAATAAAACAATATATATAATAAGGAAGCTAAATAATAAAGTACATAAGAAATAAAAATGATGAATTTTGAATTTTTTGTCTTCGGATATGGGTAGTGATGTGCAGATGGTAGTGGATAAATATTATTCCAAAATGAGAAAGTGGGTCAAATTATTGCTTTTGGCTTCCCCCACAGTGCTAAACATACTTCCAAAAAACCAAAAACAAAATCACGTAATTTGCGTATTCATAATTAATGAAAATTAACTTACTGTATGCATTTCAAATATCAGAAAAATAATGAAACTTCATGAATTTGAAATGAAGGAAACATTTATTCAATACATTTTCAAGATTCTTCACAAGTCTAGAGACAAATATGTAGAGTTTTCTCTGAAATGCACAAAATTAGAATTTTGCATAAAATTGCATATTAGGAAAAAACTAATTATACCATCTTGTTTCTTACGTGAATATCTACAAATGTGCAAATTTCCTTGTTCATCGGACATTCTCCCGCCCCCCCCCCCAGTCAAAGAGATACTCAACATACAGTACAGTAAGGGTTAAGCTTGTATTTTCAACTTCACTGATATGGATTTTTATCTTCCCCTCTTTTATCCTAAACAATTATGTGTGCTATTCATTGCAGAATGCTAGGCTTGAGATACAACAGTGCCAGCTATCTACTGAGATGACCGACAAGTTGTGGTCCTGCCTCAGACCCTTCACCCCACTGAATCAGCTCAGCATCTCAGACTCCTCTCTCAGTTTCCCTCCATCTCCTCCTGAGCTTCCATCCGTCAAAAAGCTATCAGCCGAGAGAGTGGCAACACATATCTATGAAGGTCTGTTCTCATCGCTTCCTGGCTTGAGAGATATCGACATCACTATCGATGATGCAGAGAGGGACATACCTCAGATCACGGCTGGTCTTCGTCGGTCTGGAAGACAGGAGCTCACACACATCACCATTACAGCACCGCCATCACTCCCATCAGAGAAGAACAGTGTATCTAGACAGACGATGAGAGAAGTGGGTCTTCTGGTCAGAGAACAAACCAAGAACCTGCAGCGGCTTTCTCTTTCCGGGATGAGGTGCTTTGACGAAGAAGACTTGATTGACCTCGTCGAGTCGTCGGCATATTCAAAGTCATTGGATAGTCTGCATTTACAGTGAGTTTGGATATACAGAAAATTTACAAAACTCAACAGAAAAGTTAAACTGTGAAATCGAAAAAATTAAAATATATGGTTATCAGAGCAAAAAGGGCGTCGCCTGTGTATTACAGTAAAAATATTAATTTAAGATAAGTAACGTGTGTAAAATATAATGTGCTAGAAAAAGAAAAAAGAAAAGAAGGAAATTGCTTAGAGGAACGATGGAGCGAGAAACATGGAAGAGTCAATGTAATAATGTTCACATGGGAATCCTCTGATCCTTCATCTCCAGCCCGTTCTATGTCCTTTCACAGAAGTGGGTGTCATTATCATTATACTATTTTCCTATAGCCCTAATCATAAATATATATATCCCTTATCAATATACAAAGTGAACAGTTTTTAAATTGAAACTATATGGCATATTTTTAGGCTTATCATTTTACATGGCAGAGCCTTAATTAACTCAAAATCTTAAATCTACTACCAACTTCTGCACGATGAGCTACTAACAGGCAGGGACTGATATTAAGGGTATGTCATGAAGGTTTCTTTTTTGAGTGTCTTTCGCATTCATATCTCTTTTTCAAATACTATAGGTCTCTTGATTGTGGGTCTTTCGACTACGATAGACAATCAGATGTTCAGGTAAGAAGATATTTGAAACGTATACCATACGCAAGGTGGGCCGGGAAATCCAGGCGGTTAAAAACTGCCGCCTAGCTAATTTTGACAAAAACTGAAAATACAGGGAAATAATCAAAAAAAATTCTTGAATACTATATAATCTGGAATGTTTAGATTATTGAGTAACAATAAACATTTAACGCATAAATACAATAACAAGATTACTGTAGTCATGATAGTGGCCCATGCAACTGTTTGAAATTATAATTGGGAACACTGTGGCTTTCAAACTATGTTAAAGCTACATTGATATCAAGTAAACATACTATACCACCTTTGAAATAGGGAGTGGGAAATAACATTTAAATTTTTTAAAAGTCAATTCAATTCAATTTCCAACACATCCCTAATGAGAAATGTAGGACTGCATTGAAACTTTTATAATCAATACATCCTGTACACATCCTGGCAATATTATATCCATGTAGTAGGCCAATATTTCATCTTTAGAACTAATACATTTCAGTGAATTGTTAGTTATGAAAATAATATGCATTATAATCTGTGGGATTGTTAGATTAAAAACAAAATGGAAGTCATTACAAATCACTTTTGTACATCGCAATGGTCTGTGACAATTTTTTTTGGTGCAACTATGTCCAATTCAGTTTAAAAATCCAACCCCCCCCCCCATGAACTCATCAAATTGTTCATGTAGTGATCTGTTCTTTCCTCTGTGTACTAAGTATTGGGAAATTGAGATGGAATTTCAACATTCCAAAATCCCTTCTACCCAAAACCACTCAAAAAGGCATGTATACCTGTATTTGGCGTTAATCGGTGTTATGTTTGTAGGTCCTACTCAAGGACAATGAGACATTATGCTTTCTAGCCCTAATGTGTACATGTATGTGGGATAGGATTATAGAGATAATAATCATTTTTACCCAGGTAGCCTCATCATCATTAATATGGTTCTTCCTGAGGATCAAGCAATCAAATCATTGATAGTTCTCACAGATACAAATGTGTGATTGGTCCACAGCTCATCACGTGATGTCAATTAATTGCGAGGATTGTAATTGGCATATTTCACTTCCAGTTATATGTTAATGGTTATATCTACCTTATGGTCAAATTAAATTATTTTGTGTCATACCCTATCCAAGGAAACCTAAACGTATCCTTGCTACGCATATTCATAGCAGCATGCATTTTACAAGAAGGCAGGACAGCTCGAGAAAAAACACTAGGCATGAGATCACAACTATCCTCGATTTCTTGTAACTCGTTATCTCCCTGGTTTCGCCTAACATCATTTAATAGGTAGGTGTAACAACCTAGTCTCTCTTTATTTTGCTATATGTCCTGCAGATAAAAAAATGTCAGCTTTCTACTGAGATGACTGCCAGGATGTGGTCCTGTCTCAGGTCCTTTACCTCACTGAAGCATCTCACCATCTCAGACTCTTCTCTCAGTTTCCCTCCATCTCCTCCTGAGCTTCCATCCGTTCTAAAGCTATCAGCCGAGAGAGTGACGACACATAGCTATGAAGGGCTGCTCTCATCGCTTCCTGGTTTGAGAGATATCGACATCACTATCGATGATGCAGAGAGGGACATACCTCAGATCACGGCTGGTCTTCGTCGGTCTGTAAGACAGGAGCTCACACACATCACCATTACAGCACCGCCATCACTCCCATCAGAGAAGAACAGTGTATCTAGACAGACGATGAGAGAAGTGGGTCTTCTGGTCAGAGAACAAACCAAGAACCTGCAGCGGCTTTCTCTTTCCGGGATGAGGTGCTTTGACGAAGAAGACTTGGTTGACCTCGTCGAGTCGTCGGCATATTCAAAGTCATTGGATAGTCTGCATTTACAGTGAGTTTGGATATACAGAAAATTTACAAAACTCAACAGAAAAGTTAAACTGTGAAATCGAAAAAATTAAAATATATGGTTATCAGAGCAAAAAGGGCGTTGCCTGTGTATTACAGTAAAAATATTAATTTAAGATAAGTAACGTGTGTAAAATATAATGTGCTAGAAAAAGAAAAAAGAAAAGAAGGAAATTGCTTAGAGGAACGATGGAGCGAGAAACATGGAAGAGTCAATGTAATAATGTTCACATGGGAATCCTCTGATCCTTCATCTCCAGCCCGTTCTATGTCCTTTCACAGAAGTGGGTGTCTTATCATTATACTATTTTCCTATACACCGATTCGGTTTGGGGGTTTTATGTACCTTCCCGCCGGTGGCGGCGCTATAACTGGGGGGCTTCTCCGATCCAGCTGACAGTACAGAGAGCTCGAGAGCGGTTACTAGCTAGCGGAGCAGCGACCCTGGCCGGCCTGGGCGAGGTTCGGTATAGGTATAGCATACCCGTTGCAATGTAAGCTAGCTAGCTGCAGTCAGACGCCCCCCAGTTATGGCGTCACCTTATGAGGGCGCACTTCCACCAGAAGTCGCCCGAATCGGTGTATAGCCCTAATCATATATATATATATATATATCCCCTATCAATATACAAAGTGAAAAGTTTTTAAATTGAAACTATATGGCATATTTTTAGGCTTATCATTTTACATGGCAGAGCCTTAACTCAAAATCTTAAATCTATTACCAACTTCTGCACTATGAGCTACTAACAGGCAGAGACGGATATTAAGGGTATGTCATGAAGGTTTCTTTTTTGAGTGTCTTTCGCATTCATATCTCTTTTTCAAATACTATAGGTCTCTTGATTGTGGGTCTTTTGACTACGATAGACAATCAGATGTTCAGGTAAGAAGATATTTGAAACGTATACCATACGCAAGGTGGGCCGGGAAATCCAGGCGGTTAAATACTGCCGCCTAGCTAATTTTGACAAAAACTGGAAATACAGGGAACTTTACTCCAAAAAAATTTCTTGAATACTATATAATCTGGAATGTTTAGATTATTGAGCAACAATAAACATTTAATGCATAAATACAATAACAAGATTACTTTAGTCATGATAGCGGCCCATACAACTGCTTGAAATTATAATTGGGAACACTATGGCTTTCAAACTATGTAAAAGCTACATTAATATCAAGTAAACATATATACCACCTTTGAAATAGGGAGTGGGAAAGAACATTTTAATTTTTTAAAAGTCAATTCAATTCAATTTCCAACACATCCCTAATGATAAATGTAGGACTGCATTGAAACTTTTATAATCAATACATCCTGTACACATCCTGGCAATATTATATCCATGTAGTAGGCCAATATTTCATCTTTAGAACCAATACATTTCAGTGAATTGTTAGTTATGAAAATAATATGCATTATAATCTGTAGGATTGTTAGATTAAAACCAAATGGAAGTCATTACAAATCACTTTTGTACATCGCAAAGGTCTGTGACATTTTTTTTGGGTGCAACTATGTCCAATTATTCAGTTTAAAAATCCCCCCCCCCATGACCTCATCAAATTGTTCATGTAGTAACCTGTTCTTTCCTCTGTGTACTAAAGTATTGGGAAATTGAGATGGAATTTCAACATTCCAAAATCCCTTCTACCCAAAACCACTCAAAAAGGCATGTATACCTATACTTGGCGTTAATTGGTGTTATGTTTGTAGGTACTCAAGGACAATGAGACATTATACTTTCTAGCCCTAATGTGTACATGTATGTGGGATAGGGTTATATATAGAGATAATAATCATTTTTACCCAGGTAGCCTCATCATCATTAATATGGTTCTTCCTGAGGATCAAGCAATCGAATCATAGATAGTTCTTACAGATACAAATGTGTGATTGGTCCACAGCTCATCACGTGATGTCAATTAATTGCGAGGAATTTAATTGGCATATTTTACTTCCAGTTATATGTCAATGGTTTTATCTACCTTATGGTCAAATTAGATTATTATGTGTCATACCCTATCCAAGGAAACCTAAACGTATCCATTCTATGCATATTCATAGCAGCATGCATTTTACACGATGGCAGGACAGCTCAAGAAAAAACACTATGCATGAGATCACAATTATCCTCAATTTCTTGTAACTCGTTATCTCCCTGGTTTCGCCTAACATCATTTAATAGGTAGGTGTAACAACCTAGTCTCTCTTCATTTTGCTATATGTCCTGCAGATAAAAAAATGTCAGCTTTCTACTGAGATGACTGCCAGGATGTGGTCCTGTCTCAGGTCCTTTACCTCACTGAAACATCTCACCATCTCAGACTCTTCTCTCAGTTTCCCTCCATCTCCTCCTGAGCTTCCATCCGTCACAAAGCTAGCAGCCGAGAGAGTGACATCACATAGCTATGAAGGTCTGCTCTCATCGCTTCCTGGCTTGATAGATATCGACATCACTATCGATGATGCAGAGAGGGACATATCTCAGATCACGGCTTGTCTTCGTCGGTCTGGAAGACAGGAGCTCACACACATCACCATTACAGCACCGCCATCACTCCCACCAGAGAAGAACAGTGTATCGAAAGAGACGATGAGAAGACTGGGTATTCTGATCAGAGAACAAACAAAGAACCTGCAGTGGCTTTGTCTGTCCAGAGTTAAATGCACAGACGAAAAAGACTTGGTTGAACTCGTAGAGTCTTGCGGACAGGCGAAGACACTGCGTCATTTTATGTGAGTTTTTTTTCTACAAAAATTGATTATGGTGATAATAATAATAATAATAATAATAATAATAATAATTATACGTCTAATATAGTTACCATGGTAATGTTATTTTGAACTAGGAGGGGGGGGGGGGGGGGGGACAGTGCCATTTCCTTTGTAATAAGTGCCCCGTTATATTATGATAGTTTCTTGTTACTTTTGACTACTGAAATCTGTACTTGGGTCATGTATGTATCTTGCAAAGCCAATGGACTGCTTAGATTTTGGGGTCACGAGGTCAAAGGGCTAATTATGTACGAAAAAATAGCTCGTGAACACGTTATCACAAGAACTGATTGAATGATTACCACCAAACTTGGGTCATGTATGTATCTTGCAAAGCCAATGAACTGATTAGATTTTAGGGTCACAAGGTAAAAGTTCACAGGGCTCATTATGTATGCAAAAATAGCTCATGATTGCGTTATCTAAAGAACCGATTAATGGATTCCCGCCAAACTTAGGGCATGTATGTATCTTGCAGAGACAATGAACTGATGAGATTTTGGGGTCACGAGGTTAGGTCACAGGGCTCATTATGTATGCAAGAACAGCTTGTGATCACACTATCATTAGAACCGGTGGACAGATTACCATCAAACTTAAGACAATTAACTCAAGACTTTGCAGAGCAAAGAACTGATTAAATTTTAGGGTCAAAGGTCAAACATCGTGGGGCTTATTATGTATACAAAAATTGTGATCGCATTATCTTGAGAACCAATAGACGGATGACCATCAAACTCAAGACATGTTTATGTATCTTGCAGAGCCAATGAACGGATTAGATTTTAAGGTTTTAGGTCAAAGGTCATGGGGCTCATTATGTAAGCATATAAATAGCTTGTGAACGCATTTTAATTAGAACCGACAGATGGATTACTATCAATTTCAGGACATGTAATTATCTTGCAGAGCCATGTACATGTATATGAAAAAAAACTTGTAATCACGATATTCTGAGAACCCGCTAATGGATTACTATCAAACTTGAATATTAAAAATTGCTTCTGTTTTGGTTTGTAAAATCGCTCTATGGCGGCGTCATCATTTTCGACTGCGCGCAGTCGAAGTTCCCTCTTGTTTACTTAATGTATATTTCATTTATATTTGGCAGGCTTCTTGGCTGTGGTACAAACATAGACGGTAGACTAGTACTTCACATCACTGGTCTTCACATGTCAAATAAGTCACTCAGGGTGATTGCCTTGCATGTAAGTTACCCTCTAAGTATCGATTGCTACAAGTATGCAAGTATATCTTTGGACAGTGTAACGAAATAACAAACATTTATTTAATGTATAGCGTGTGTATAGCATATTTGTAAAAAATATAGTGGCATCCCTTTTATTGATATATTATATTGGATGTAAGGGCTTTTATTAATTACCAGATTATAATATTACACTGCCGATGACCCTACATTTTCTAAATATTGAAAATAAAATTTGAAATTAACACAAACAAAAAACATGAATGACCAGTATGTTAAGAGCCATCGGATCCACCAACATGTAGTATGGACAAAACATAGACTACAGTCAATAAATTATGAAATTTTTCATATACTGATCACAGCCGTTGAAAGCAAAATGAGTTACATAGGAGAATATTAAATAGGGATAAATTGAGGGAGAGCAAAGAAAGCTGATAAAGATAGAGCGAGAGAGGAAGAGAGAGAAAGAGAGGAAGGGGGGGGGGGGGGACAATGGAGTACGTGGGTATTCAATACAGGAAACAAGAGTCAGCTAAAATGGCCGGATGTCCTAGAAAAGTGTACATGTAGGCTATAGAATACACAGATAAAATGGAAGAGAGGTACATGTAGAAACAAAACAATTTGGAAGAGCAACGTTATTCCGTGTTATGTTTTTTTTTGATATTTTTTTGATGTATTTCTTTTTTTTTTTCCAACTATTTTGACCCCAAAAACAAACACCCAAACTATAAAGAAGACCAAATAACCAATGTTTTATCTCTTTTTTAGAAAAAAGATATTTCCATATGATTTGTACACAAATCACGAAAATGAGTGATTTTCGGGCTTACATTCATGCAAAAACAAAAGGTCATGTGACTTTATAACGGTAGGTCCGATTTCGGAAATGTTTCAAAAGATGCGCAAGATTCGAAAGAAAAAAGTCATAAGATTTCAGCGCAAGATCCCTAAGCGTAAACAAATATTCGCGAAAAAATGCAGGGGGGGGGGGGGCTTCTAAAGCCTCCCCCAGGCTATATACGGTTAAACATTGGCATAAATACTGGGTTGGCATTCCATTTAAGTGACTCAGTAACTTTGTCTCAGATTCTGAAACAAAATCCTGGAATTAGCTCATGCTGCAATCATAATGATAACCTTTAGGTCATTCAGAAAAGTCCATGACTTTTACAAGCCGATCGAAACGAAAGGGCTTGAAAATGGCTTTTTGTTGGAAAATAATGACCATCATAAAGTTGTCAAATCGACTTAAGTGATTGCACTCACTTAAGTAAATAGTCTGATTTTCAGACCCTTGTACTGAATGGTCGTATGTTTTGTGCTGCACAAAGATTCAATCAGTTTAATTTTGGCCATTACAAGTAGTTATTGATGTAGACAAATGCTCATGTACCTGTTACAGCTCTGTGTATGAATGTTATTAATCAAGATAAAAAGATGTCAGTCAGTCACTCAATAGCTAGTGTCTGACAGAGAAGTATAGAAAGTATAAACAGGTTTCCTTGCATAATTTTAATACCAGGACACTGCTAATATTTAAATTTCACAGATAGGACACATGACCTATTCATAATTCCTGCAAAGTTCTACAGAATTTGATGTTGGCTGCAAAAGGGACATAGTATCTTTAACATATTTGTAAACTTCGCTCAATTTGTGAACCTGCCACTTTTTAAATGTATGTTTTACATTATAAGGCCTGAAATTAATCTTGTATATGGGTACTTGAATATGCTACCATGATCATATTCTTGAGTGGCCTGAGTAGTCATAGTCATTTGTGAAGTATTTCTAGTTTCTGGCACAGTAGAGTTCATAATTGGAATAGGAAAAAATGTATAATATACCGTATATATACGTCACAACTTAACACAGTACACGAAAGGCATATGGATGGACACAGTACTTCAACAAAAGAGCTCCCTGGGCAAGTACGAGAACAAAGAAGTGATTGTCCCCGAGGGCTTCACTGCACATACACAGTAAAAGTGAATTGAACATTTGTACAGCGAACAGGCCTATAATGTCCGATATGAAAAGTATTTCACAACGATAAAATATAGATGGACCGCAGTTACAAATAAGAACTATATGAAGATATATCCGAGACAGAAAAGCGAGAGTAGATATGACATTCCGGAATAATGGCAGTATTCTCTGGTATCAGGAGTTTTAACTAGTTCAATTTTCCAAACAGATATATGAATTATTGTTGTAGTACGTGGTGAGACAGTAAATGAAGCCCAAGGGACATTTGTTAGTGTAACTGATGCTTTATTAAAAAACAATTGCTTCTCGGTATCCACACGCAGAAACGAAAACCCTGCAATTGGCAGAATAATAAAACAAAATATGTCTCAGTATTTCAAACAATTATAAAAGTCATCTTCACAAACACAGGATTATCTTGATGAAAATAAAACAAAGTAATTACTAAACAGAGATATTGTTATCCTCTTGATTAAATATCATATAAAGTAATTACAAATTGATCTCCAAATCAAATCTCTTTCATCTTGATTCTCTTGTATAATCACTGAAATCAAATATTATAGTCATTTACTTGAATGACATAATTAAATCTAAACATCAAATCAGCTGTAAGAATCTCATTAAACAGTAAGGTAAATCTGGTAATCAGAGCATCGATTATACTTGTATCAGACAATCAAGAAATGCATGCATTAATCGGAAGTATTTATAATACGCTGGATCAATCTGCCCCATTGTCCCACAACATCAGAATATATACCTGTTCAATGTAAACACTCTGCACTATTAGAGTCGATCAGTAAAGTTACACAATTAAGTCTGTTACAAACTTCTAACAGAATGTGATCAAAACGTACCCAAAGTCTACAGCAAATAATTTACCCACTGAAGCCCTCAACCATGTGTTGCGAAACCATGTGTTACTAATTTGCATAATCGGACAAGTCCGCGATGTACATGAAATAGGGACTTTCGGATTTCCATGGACTGATAGGTGTGACGTCCATTCAAGGCAGTGCATTAAAAGGACGTCGATCGTAGCAATCCCCATTGTCTTCGTGCGAATCTAAAAGTCCCTAATATAAACTAGTCCACATTCCCACATTATAATATCGACAGGGTGCCTTCCTTTAAATTTTGCCCATTTCCCATTTTTGTTGTTTATTATAAGGCTAACGTATTAAATAAATTTCTTATTCCAGGATGACGGTCAACTCGTCGTAGAGAAATTCCAATTATCTTCTGAGATGACTACCAGGATGTGGTCTTGTCTCAGATCCTTCACCTCACTGAAACATCTCACCATCTCAGACTCTTCTCTAAGTTTCCCTCCATCTCCTCCTGAGCTTACATCCGTCACAAAGCTATTATTAGTAAAGAGAGCGACGTTACAAAGCAATGAAGGGCTGCTCTCATCGCTTCCTGGCTTGAGAGATATCGATATCACTATTGGTGATGCAGAGAGAGACATATCTCAGATCACGGCTGATCTTGGTCGGACTGGAGGACAGCAGCTCACACGAATGACCATTAGAGCACCTTCATCACTCCCACCAGAGATGAACAGTGTATCGAGAGAGACGATGAGAGGACTGGGTCTTCTGATCAGAGCACAAACCAAGAACATGCAGCAGTTATATGTGTCCGGGGTGAAGTGCACAGACGAGGAAGACTTGAATCACCTCATCGGGAGCTGCAGATATGTGAAGACGATGTCAAAAGTGTGGTAAATTCTTGTTCAAATATTCTATAAAAGAGATTGAAATACTATTAGATGATTTCATATACCTCACTTTAGAAATCTAGCCATCTGATTGGTCGAAATTGGAGTCGTGAATTTAAGCCATGCCCCACTCACAGGAAATATCCATTAATTTGTGCCCTCATCCTCCTGCGATCCCCATCGGTTTACGTGTTAAAATTGTCTTTGTGCGAGCGCGGACACCATACAGTTTTTTCTGGGATTCCCAAATGATTGAAACTTTCAGTCATTTTGCTAGCAAAGATTAACAGACAGTGTCTCAGATTTTCTGTGATGTTTTAACTAATCTTTACTCAATAAAAGGCTAAGGTAAGAATTCTTGGTAGATTTTTGTTTTAATTCGTACGATCGGCATATAAAAGTCACATCGACTGCTTTAATACTCGAGGACTGGCTGTTTCTATACTGGCTCGCGGGAAAGTTGCTCCGTTGCCATCACGTCAACCCTCGGCGCGCCGTCCACCCAGGCCATTTGTACCCGGCGAAGGGATGCTACGCTTTGCTTTGACTTGTTATTATTATTATCATTTTTATCACTGTCCCTATCATGTTAATAATCGGTATCATTATTTCTAGTGCCATGTTGAACATTTTAGTCTACCTTTAAAATTTGCAACTTTAAGGTATTTGCATGAAGTATCATCAAATACAGAGCATTTGAAAATTGTGTGCTCTGCAATAAATCGTTAAAGGCAAACTGCCCTTTCTATTCTCAATTGTTTTTCGGGTGCATCGGCTAAAGAACATGTCAATTAACAGTGGCAGTTTCAGGAGGTGGCAGGCACCCCCCCCCCCCCCCCCCGCCCCCCGTCAGCTTATAAATCTATGACTCATCATTTGTTCATTAACAATGTTTAAACAATACAATACTGGTGGAAATGATTACTTTTCACGAGTTTCACTAGTTTATCTCTCCCCTCTCTCTGTCTCTCTCTCAACTCATTTACTTTTACTCCCATCACTTTCTTTTCTAAACATAGCCTCGAAGGGTGTGGGAGTACAGCGGGCGGTAGACTGGAAAGTCATCTGACGAGACTTCATACCGGCACACTCAATGTGTTTCTCATGCATGTAAGTTATTGTTGTTCCAAGTTGGGTCAGTGTTTGTAATTCCATGTGTATTAAATGATGCTAACCTTCTTCTGATTATCGTTTATTTTTTCATTTATCTTTCCATTTGTTCTAGACGAAAACAAATTCTAAATTTTCGTTGGTCCATAGTCCATACATTTTTGAGTTACCTTTTCTTCAATAGTATCTTCTTCTGCTCCATTATGTTTTCAAATCTTTCTCTTTCCCTTACATTCTCATTTTGTGTCCTTTATTCCTTTATTTTCTATTTGATACCATTGTCTGCAACCGAATTCTCGTCGGAAAAGAGAAACATGGCTTAATAACATATTTTTTATAAGCATGTTTCTTCTCTAAAATATATTCTTCTTCAGGTGTCATATTTAGTTCATTTTGTTTCTTCTGTCTGGATTTGCTTTTCATTATTGTCGTTATCATATAAGATGCTTTTTTCTGAGTGTTATAATAACACTCAGAAAAGCCAGAAGTATTTTATATGATAACGACAATAATGAAAAGCAAATCCAGAGAGAAGATAAAAACCCAATTTAAATCGGTTTCCCGAGAAAAGAAAAAAATCCGAATTTTTTTTTCTTCCCGATTAAAAAAAAAAAAAAAAAAAAATCCAGATTTTTTTTTTTTTTTACCAGATTTTTTTTTTCTTCCCTATTTATCCTGATTTTCCCGATTCCCCCTGATTTTTTCTATTCTTCCATATTTTGACATATTTTCCCCCCAATTTTCTTACTCGAAAGGGGGGAATGTTGTTAGATGCCATTTTTTCCTGCGAATCCTCTTTTTTTTTTTTATTCAAAGGGGGCGTGGTTAAGGGGAAAACAAAAAACCTATTTTTTTTTTAGTGCTCACTATCACCCCTGAAACATAAAATGAGCTGTAAAGGGTACATGAGCTGTAAAGGGTACATGAGCATTTGTCTACATCAATAACCCTTTTCTTGTAATGGCCATAATTAAACTGATTGAATCTTTGCGCAGCATAACACGTACGACCATTCGGAACAATGGTCTGAAAATCAGACCATTACTTACTGGCTCTAAAGCTCCTAAGTCGATTCAACAACTAATAGTCGTTATTTTCTAAAAGTTATAAATTAGTATTATCTTTCAAATACCGTTGGAAATTAACCTTTTCATTTTTTTTTGGGCCTGCAAATGGGACATAGTACCTTTAATATACCAAGGTACTAGGGGGATATCCACCAAAAACATCTTCAGCTCAAAATCTATAGTTTACACACTCTTTGACAAAACTCAATGAAACTGAAATCACCTTGAAGGTTTTTTAATTATCTGTCATATGACACTAAACCAATGGTGAATTGAGGTTATACTAAAAAAGTAATCAATACAACTTGATTTAAACACACCACACACGTCCTCAAATCACCAATACAGATATATGCATACAGTTGATACACATATGGGCGAAAATATCGTTTTTGTAGAAAACAAGTCAATAACTTTGGGATTTTACAACTTTTCACTGAAGAGAGATATAAGCCTCTCCTTTCGCACGAGATTTTTCCTTGTACATGGGCAGATTCATAAAAATTCACGAATAAAGATACATCTGCAACTTTGATATATTATGGAAAATATGTTTCTTACTTAAAATCACGATGTTAATTAACTCTTATAGTGCCACAGGGCTAATCCCCACTGTGCCAGGTTGTTTTGCAGATAATCTGATTAACGCGATGGTTCTATGAATGGCGAGTGCAAAACACACAGCACAGCCCAATGATCATGAAAATTAACTGCTACTACGAATGCGCCCTTGCACGCACATGGCACTCAATAGGTAGCGTGCATGCAGCCTCATGGCAGGCTATGGGTTAACCCTAATTCTGTTAACATTGGTATCCAAATACAGATTCTGTAATTTTCTTTTCATTCATAACACACCAAACTCATGCTTGTTTAAGGTTTCCTTAAAACATTATTTACAAAATACTATTTTACGTCAAAAGGGCCGCTTTTTGGGATTTCCGATTTCGGGGAGACCATCAAAAAAAACATCTACCACAACTCTGAAATACTGTGTATTATGATAAAATATTTAGAATAAACAAGGTGTGCCTAGTTATTTTTATTTATTTATTTATTTATTTATTTATGCATGTTCACAATTTCACAATTCATTGAAGTTAACATCACATGAAAAATTAATACAATATAACAAATCATTTTCAATTCTACAATACATTTGAATTAACTTCACGTGAAAAAGAATATAACATTGTTTTATCAAAGACAAGTTGCAACTTATATACAGTTTGAAGAATGAACACACAAAGGTGATGAAACATAAGCAAATAGAGCTTGAATCGTTACAACACCTTTCAAATATATAATATATGACAAATAAAATTCCTAAAGTTTTTTAGTGAACTATTTACACTATTTACAAAGTTAAAAAAAGAAAGAAAAAAAAAAGAATTTCGTTAAGCCTAGCAACAAAATTATGTTAGATTTAATTAAAACTGATAAATAGATTATAATGTAAGTAAAATCTTACATCTGTGAAATGATAATACATTTGAGTGCTCTTTTAAAGGAGTTTGTTGATTTTATATTTCGAATATCATTAGGTAAAGAATTCCATACATCTGGACCTCTGTGTCTGATTGATTTCTGGGCTAATGTAGTGTGAGGATTGCGTGCGGTAGTAGCAGGCAAAACCCTCTTTTCTGTCGTTGGCCCTCCGCTTATGTCCCTCCTGGACTTGCATTTAAACCATTACATTTAGTAAACTGATGTCTTAAAATGAATATCAAGTTCTTATATTAGTAAACTTAGATTATATAGTCGTTGATTGTCTGATGAAACAAACCTTTATCACCCTGAGCATTCTTTTATAAGACACTCTTAATTCAGCAAAATGAATAACAGGCAGGGGCGTAGTGTTTCCCGATTTATCTATAATTAATCAAGAGTCTCCAGCTATATGATAATTGAATGCTATGATGCATTTAGGGGAAGAATTTCTTATCTTTTACGATAATATACGTCATTACCTAGACAGAAATATGAAAAAGAACATGATTTCTTTAATTAAACTAACATTTGTCAAGGCGGTCAGTAGAGCCAGACGTATTCCTAGTATAACCTTTTCAATATTAAAGAGACTGAAGCTCTCGGTATTATAACCCTGAGCTATGAAAAAATGTATATTTCATCATTTATATCGAAAATCCAGTGAATGTGTAAACAAGACATTTCTATGTTTGTCTAATATAATTCATCTTATCGTTGTCTTTTTCAGGGTATTGATGATACGCATTCGGGGTATTACCCAATTAACCACATTGATTGAGCCACAGTATAGCTGCAGCTGACACAGTGCATTGCATTGTACCTGACATCATTTTTTTTCCTCACATTAGTTGAGTATCAGTGATGACTACGGTATACACTATCTGGTCAAAATGACATGTTGCATATCTGTTATACCTCGCGGTATGTCTATTAACCCATCGTCTACTGAAACCTGGTTATTTCAGTATTAAACCTATGAGTAAAATGATAATTCAGCTGTCAACATGTTAACTTCCAGAAGAAATCAAATGAATTATTGTATCTTCATGTTTAGATAATGTTGGTTCCTGCCAACCAGCTTTATACATTGTCATTTATTGAACGTAACTCATGCTTCACTTTCATCATCATAATTGGAATAATTCCACTCCTTATTAAAGGTTTTCAAAGCAGCGGGATGTTTTACATTCAGATATATAAACACTTATGAAGAGTCATGTCGTTTGTACTTTCATAAATCAAGTCTTCTGATGAGCGATGATGTCAGTTCGGTAAAAGAAACCAACTGTTTTGGGATTTTTTTTTTGGAGGATTTTCAGAATTACATATTACATGTGCACATTGTTTCCAACGTTTCCTATTGGTCTTTGTAAACTTTTCAGCCGTTTCAAAATCGTTATTTGATGTTCTCGAAGGTATTTTGATTTAAAAAAATAAAATAACTGAACTTCCCAATGTTTGTATACAGACATGATATTACATGGGATTATTTTGATGACGATGTAATGTAGAAAATACATGTTGGTAGCTGTTGTGGATCTACGCTTATGGAAATTTTCGATGTAGTCTTTGACCTTGATCGAAATGTGCATGAGTGGCAAATTCTTGATATATTGTTTAATCCATCATAAACTTTATTTGAGAAATGTATCGATAAATTGAGTGGTATAGCAAAAAGTAACACAGGTATAATTGTTACAAGTGAGAATTAATATGCAACCCTACCTACATAATGGTCTCTGTCAGTCGATGCTAGCATTATGCTTTACATGAGAACTGGTCCCTTCCATCAAGCTTTTTCAATAAATCTGTCTTATAATGCAAAAAGTGATAGTCTGTATAAAACAATGAACCAATGTGCACAAAATACAAAGCGCAGATAACTAATTATGATACTCATCGTAGAGGGCGTATAAAATAGGATATGTTTGAATCCCTATAATTATTAGTTGTAAATGCAAATTTCTCTTCTTTTGTTCACTTAAAACATCTACAGTACAATGTCCATACAGAGATTACAAATTTATATACGTTTTCTAGCTTCGAATATCTTGGAAGCAAGTGATATTAAAAAATATTTAAAAAACACAAAATCGGATTAAATGGGAGTTGACCCTTGTAATAAAGCTGTGAAATGCAACTTTTTTTTTCAACATGAGTATATTGTCTGAAGAGAATACCAAAGTGTACCAAGATTCTGTAATCATTTGCTATGCGATTTCTCATCATACACTTCAGTTCCTATTATAAAACCCTCCCCACTTTATTGAAGCGCCCCCTTTCCGTTTTAAATCATTCTTACATTTTTCAGTTTCAAACAGAGGCGGCCCTCCCGGGGGGCAGGGGGGGGGGCACAGTGCCCCCCCCCCACACTTTTTCAGATACCCCCGAAATGCCCCTTTTTACATAGGAAAAGTGCCCCTTTTATTTTGTAAGAAGTGCCCCTTTTACATAGGAAAGGTGCCCCTTTTACTTTGACAAGTGCCCCTATTACTTAGTAAAAGTGCCCCTTTCCCCTTTTCACCTCTGACGAGTGCCCTTTTTATTTTTGACACGTGCCCCTTTTCCTTCGACATGTTCCCATTTTCCTTTGCAATAAATGTTCATTTTCCATTCTCATGAATCTTGAAATTATCTTGAATAAGTGCCCTTTTTAATCTCTAGTAAGTGCCTCTTTTCAGGTACGAGAAGTGCCCCTTTTCACTTTTAATAAGTGCCCCTTCACCTCTGATGATTGCCCTATTCAAAACTGAGAGGTGCTCTTTTTACTTTGACAACTTCCCCTTTTTTCCTTTGTAAGAAGTGCCCTTTCTCCTTTTAATAACTACCCCTTTTTTAACTCGGATGAGCGCACCTTTCATTTTAACATGTGCCCCTCTTATTTTCTAATAAGTGCCCCTTTTCCTTATGATAAGTGCCCCCATTAAAAAGAGAGAGCTCCTTCCCCTTCTCATAACTTCCCCTTTCCCTTTCTAATAAGTGCCCCTTTTCCTTATGATAAGTGCCCCCATTAAAAAGAGAGAGCTCCTTCCCCTTCTCATAACTTCCCCTTCCCCTTCTCATAACTGCCCCTTTAAACATCTGAACGGTGCCCCCTTTTCATTCAACAAATGCACATTTTCCTTTATTATAAGTGCCCCGTTTCATATCTGGTCAGTGCCCCTTTGCAACTCTGATAATTCCCCTTTTAATAATGATACGTGCCCCTTTTCCTTTCTAATAAGGGACCTATCCCCTTTTCACCTCTTATAAATGACCCTATTAAAATCTGATGGGTGCCCCTTTTCCGTCAACAAATTCCTATTTCCCATTTTCGTAAACGCCTCCTTTTCATCACTGGTGAGTGCCTCTTTTCAAGTGAAAAAATGCCTCATTTTCACCTCTTATAATTATCCTTTGTACTTATACACGTGCTCCTTTTCTTTTCTAATAGGTGTCTTATCCCTTTCGATAATTGTCCCCTTTTCATGTAATCATTAAACGTGCCCCTTATTTAAAGCGACTAAGAGCAGTTTCCCCCAAAGTTCGCTCGCTATGCTCGCTCGCATTTAAAGATTATATAATTATGTTACTTATCAAAGGTCTTTTCAGTCTTCCGTTATGAGAATGTGCTTATAACCCCATCACGATTGGCTTTTTTCCTCTTTATAAGATGTAATTTTTCGCACTGCGACCTCACAGATCTTTAAAAATTTTCTCGCTCGCTTCGCTCGCTCGTAAATGCATATTCAGACATCACACCCAACTGTAAAGTTTGATACTTAAGCGATATCTTGTATGATGTATGAAGAGAAACAAATATTGAAATCATCCCTGATAATGTAATCACAATGTAGGGGTATATACCAATGTCTAAAAATTGTATATTTTCGCTTTGAGATTTCCCACTGTAGGTGCCCTTTTTTCCAGAAAGTGCCCTTTTTTGTTGATGACCCCCACTTTGAAAGTCGCTCGGCCACCCTGGTTTAAAATTATATTTTTATCATACCGGAGTAAGCTTTTGTTATTGCAGAACAGAATATGTTTGTTTTAGTTCAATATTTTGAGGTATTTTAGTGCAATATTTATGTTTGTACATTTGTCTTATTTTTTTTGGTTTTAGTCCAGTCAGGTAACATGGTTATAGAACGATCTATTTGTTAATGGCCTTGCATTAAGTTTGAGATTATTCATTATATTCTCGGAGCATTAATATAAAAGTAATGCAATTGCGTCAGTACTTCACATCACCGTTAAGTTTGAGAGATTATACTCACTGAGACCTATGTAATGCATATAGCTAATTAATGTACTTGTTATTAATTTGTAAATAAATTTGTTTATGAACCCCCTATTGTATTATATGTACTATATAGTGCGTCCCAGAAAAAACGAAACCGAGAATTATCAATGTTTCATCATAACTTAATCGCAATTATAATTAATAAATGAGACATATTTGGAAAGCTTAGATCCTCCTCTTTCATTTGATGCAACTCATATGATGCATATTTCACGCATGAGTGATTCAAAACAATTTGAAGAGAGGAAACCAAAAAGTCATTTGGCGGGCGGTATCTGAATTTCAAAGAGAAAATCACATTTATAGAAAGTCAATTTCTGCCCTTTCATATGACACCTCAATCAATTATAATTGCGATTTAGTTAGGATAAAACATCGATAATTCTCGGTTTCGTTTATTCTGGGACGCACTGTATATCCTTTTATAAGTATATATCATATGTATATATACATTATACTATTCATTATTCCGTCGGAGAACTATTTCTTGGATTGCTATTAGAATAACACTTTTTATTGTATTGGAAATAGGCTTGTGTGACGAAAACATTCAGGAAGTTCATACAAAAGAATGAAATATGTGTTTGAAGATTAGGTTATTGTGTCTAATAGTAATTGCTTTTGTAAGTGATAATTCAATTATGTTAATCTTAACAGCTGCATACGAAACTCAGGTAACATTATTATTTGTCATTATTTTATTCTTTATTGATATGCATTATATTAAAAATATGTGGTCGATAATTTTAGGAGTGTATACAGTTGTTTCTATCATATATTTATGAACGACTATATATGCCCACGCATGAACAACTTTAAACGTCAAAGTTCTTCTCGCATAAACAAAGATATAGTAACAATTATCTAAAAACAGATATATGTTCTCGTAAAATTAGGTGTAATGATAGTCAATGTAGTGAACACAAATAATAATAATAATAACAATAATAATAATAATAATAATAATAATAATCATATTAATATTCAGCTTTTATATAGCGCTTAAAGGTAAAGACCAGTTTTGGAAACGGCCCTCAAAAAAAAATGAAATGGAAGCTCTCATTACCAATCATGTGAAAGAATATATTTCGACTAATACGTGATGATACAAATTTAGCCGGGAACCTTAAGGAAATCGTCTATTGAGGTAATGAATATAATATACGTGTGAGACAAACAGTAGGAATGTTTGAGCACAACTCTCATTTCGCCGGCTGTGTAATACTATAAAAAAGAAGGAAAAAATAACAAAACGAAGGATTATCCTAAATGTTACATTTAAAATAATGTTCACTGTGGTCAAATATGGTTTTAGAAATAAGCAGATCTGTTAAAACCCGTGTTATTAGAACTTACCACATACATTTCAACAACAAATCGCATTGGAAACTATAATAATGTTAAAATAATGGAGACGTGAGATCCACAGGAATACCAAACAAAGCAATTTCCTTTTTCCTCCTTTTGTAAAAGTGATAGAACATATATCCTAGCTTCGCAGTAAAAGGAAAGTAGAACTCAAGCGGGATTGACTTCTAAACCCAGACCTAATATGACATCATAATATATTATGATTATTATAGTGCCATCACAGAAACATTGGTAATAGTAGTAGTAGCAATTGTAGGAGTTGCAGTAGAAGCAGAAAAAAAAATACCAATGATAATGATTATGATAATGATAAAAAGAAGCAAGAGAAGAAGAACAAGAAGAAAAAGAAAGAAAAGTGAAAACAAATTACAATGGTGGTAGTTATTAAATGTATAATGTACATAGAAACATTAATTGTTCTATTTCTGCAATATTTCAGTTGCTTTGTTTACTTTTGTTTAACCTTTGTCAAGGAGAATGCCCTCAGAACGAAAAAAAAAAGTATTTTGTATTATTATTGTATCATTAGTCATGTATTGCGTTTCGGATCATTCATATTATTATCATACTATTTGTATAAATCATGTACCTTAATGCCAGTACTACAAAAATTGAAATGTAAATAATTCACCAATATGTGTTTCCTTAATAATGTACATATTATACATGTGGTTGTTAGCTATATAGATAGTATATGTATATATTAACGCACTTATATTTATATTTTATATCAATCATATTAAATGGACATAAGAATTATGGCAAGTTTCTTGCTAATATTATCAAACTGTTTATTATTCAAATACACATATTTCCGAAAGGCATCTTCCTTCTTCAGGTTAAACATAGACAGTATAATGGACAGTTTAATGAACAGTACAAACAGTATGATGAACAGTTTATATGTAATTGATATAATTATTGTGATGAATTTATTGTGGATTGCGACGACAATTTGGCACTATAATTATGAAATACACCCTTGATGAGTTTAGGAATACATTCGAGTGTTATCTTTTTCTATTGGTTTGGAATGAATGCATGGTAAATACGTTTATGTTTATATAAATCAACTCAAAGACAACTTCAATACCGTATTGAATGCCCCGCTGAATCATGCATGCTCGAATTAGAACATTTCGGTGGTCATTGGCGATTTAGACCATTTAAAGATAAACTTTAATACTGGTAATGCGATTGCATTGTGAAAGAAAAGGTGTGGAATGGATCAGAAAAGTTGATCATATAGCATGTAAGTAATGGTGTGTAATGCAAGGTTCTGGAGTCATCAAAATCATCATAAATTTGGCAGAGTCTTGGTAAAGTAACAATTACTTACACAGAAAGATGTATATGGGACAACACACATGGTGTCGGGGCTAGTACTACCCTGATCTCCTTATCTTTCTATGCTCATTACTCAGCCAGTATACATTTTCTTCAAAAATATTTTGGCACATGACATTTATTTGTAATCTTGAACATTCAGTGTAAGTTTCGTTAGATTCTGTGAGAATTCATTTTCTTTTTTTTACCAGAACTCAAGTTTATCTTTAATAAGAGTGACGCACAAGGCCACTAAATTGCCGTAGATTGTTTTTTTTACTAAAGTAGTTGCGCTCGTGCCCGTTTGTATTAACTCTGCCAAGAAGTTTTAATTCGTCCTGTGTTTCTTATCATAAAACAACAACTATAAAAACAGGCACAGTTCTTTTCCAAAATTTATCTCCCCCGCCCCCTCCCCCCCAAAAAAATCAACAACAAACAAACAAAACAAAACGTATTGAGCTTGGCAATTCAAGGATTTAGGTCTGCCAGCATGATTCTCAAAATATAACCCATAATTGTTATGTTTTCGTTCTTGTGAAGCGTTTGGTGTTTCGTTTGTTTTGGCAAAGAACCTAATGTCACCGGGTGATCAAGTTTAATAACTGCTTATTAAAAAGAAGAAAAAATATATCGACATACAAGTATTGTTTATATTCAAGAGGGTAATTATTTTGTGCAGGCAAAACTGGAGCATAATTAATAGGCCTATAACAACAATATGAGAAACATAGGAAAATACGTGATTGCGATATGAACGTAGAGAGAAAGAGAGAGAGGGAAACAGAGGTTAAAGGATATAGGTAGAGAGAGAGAGAGGAGATGAAGAGAGAGAGATGGGAACCTGGAGGGAGAGGTGGTGAAGAGAGAGAGAGAGAGAGAGAGCGGCTAAATACAGAAAGATAAAAGGTAGAGAGAGAGAAAAGAGAGAGAGAGAAAGAAAGAGAGAGAGGGCGGGGTGAGATTGGATAGGAGAAAGAGAGAAGGAATTAGAGTTACTAGGTAGAGAGATGGGGAGAGAAAGACATGGGAGAGTGAGAGAGGGGGATTGAGAAAGTGAAGCGAGAGAGAGAGAGAGAGAGAGGGGGGGGGGGGAAGAAAAACGGATTGACACGGAGATTATAGAGAGAAAGAGAGACCGGATATAAATATCGCGGGATTCGGGTATACATCTTCCCACTTTTGCGGGAAGGGGAGTGTCTGTATAATTATACCTCTACTAGCTCTGTTCAAGAAAAAGCAATTAGTCAGAAAGGGAAGAGGGAGAGAGAGAGAGAGAGAGATAGAGAGAGCCGGAGAGAGAGAGAGAGAGAGAGAGAGAGAAAGAGAGAGGGGGAAGAGAAGGGTGATATCCAGGTGAAAATAGAAATATACCCAGTCCTTCATTCATGTGACCGTCGTTATTAATTATGGCAAGTTTTCATTAAATACGACCACCTGGCACAATTCAATATTATCTTGACTACTTCCAGTCCGATAAATTCCTCTAAAACACAATTCATAGATTAATCACCAGATGGTTCTGTTTTTGTTAAACCTGCGTATTAAAGTTATACAAATCGACCCCCACCTTTTAACCAATTTTGTACCCCCAAATAATATATAAATACCCCCAGCATTTAATTCCTTTACATTCTTGCACCTCGGGCAGCGGTTCAAGAGTTCTGCAGAAACGACTGGACCGGACTCTTCTTTAAATCTTCACTGATTGGTAAGACATTGTATTGTGTATAGGCCTGTTTAGAATTTAAGCCATTGGCAATTTCAATACTAGAGATGTCATTTAGCAGTGGTTCAATTACTTGACCCTCAATACAAAAACATTTTGAGGGTTCGAATCCCAGTATTGTCCTAACGTCTTGTGGTAAGGCATTATTAATCTACATTATTTGTCACTCTCTACCTGGCACTTGCTGGGGTAATAATAATTGTCAATTTATTGGTAGTTTATTGTGATCTGTTATTATATTCCATCTTTTATCTTTGTATATATTATCATGATGATAGAAATGAATGTCAATTCAATATTGTTGGTATACGCCTATACGATGATAACATTTGGATTAGCCCTATTAACTCATATCCTGCCATATGCATGCATGCACGTTATTGTTACAGTGCTTTGTATGTGCGATCAAGCTACCGATCTGCTGTTTCTTGCGTGAAATGCAGCATTCGTAATAGCAGTTATTGTTCATGCCCATTGTACTGTGCCTAGTGTTTTACACGCGCTATTGATAGTACCATCGCGTTAATCCGATTATCTCACAATTAACCTGGCACTGGGGGGATTTGTGGCTTGGCACAATGGGGATAGCCCTGTGGCAGGATAAGAGTTAACAGCATTGTATGTCTTATGGAGGTGTTGTGGTATAGTGGTTCATTCACTTGAATCTCAATCCAAGGGTTGAGGGTTCGAATCACAGACCGTCACTAACGTCATTTGGCAAAAACATTAATCTACATTTACCACGTACTCTCCATTTAGGTCATGTAAATGGATACCCGGTAGGAATAAAGTCCTCGAAGACCAGTATTAAGTGCTATGATTATGAATGCTATTACGATCATTGTTATTTATTAGTATTTTATCATTTTTTTTTGTTATTATTTATTCAATTATCGCTGGATCAAACATTTTGTAACCTATTAAAAGTTATTGCGTATTACCTGGATACATTTCTATTTCAAAATACTCCATACACCAAATTAAATCTAGGGTTTTTTACTAATTCGAATTCATGGATGCTTCTCACCTAGCGACGGTGAGGGAGGGGACGGGGGAGGCTTTATAGAGACTTGGGGCTCATGCATTCTTTGTCTACTGTATCATGTGCATCTGGGTAAGATTAACTAGGGAGGGGACATGATTTTTTTTTAAGGGCGGCGGGGGGGGGGGGGGGGGAACCACTACTTTTGTGTGTGTGTGTGTGTGTGCCTATAATGAGGTGTTTATTTACATTCAAACATAAAAATAAAGTTGTGAGGTGTTCATTTACATTCAAACATAAAAATAAAGTTGTGAGAACAAATATAATTGACGTACAATGTTATCAATAGAAATCAGATATTTTCTCAACTATTCAATAATTTGCTTCTTTTCATCTTAAGTGTTTTTGAACAGTTTCTTTGGCAACCTTTGGTCTGGCTTTGTTAAGCTTCAGATTTACAGCAATAATATTCTGGTACCACTACTGTAACTGCGACGATGTGCTAACCGCAGGTTATCCATTCATTTGCATATAGATACCCGGCACACCCCTCACCATCATCATCATCACCATGCGGACCATTCTCCCGGTGCTCGTTCTGCTGTGTCTCGCCGCCGTGCTCGTTGATGCTACGGACAACGAGGTGGTCGCATGCGCCAAGGACTGGTTTCATCTTCACCCGACCAGCGGCAAGTGTCTCCTGTACGTACGGAGATGGTACAGCTGGCAGTACGCAAGGTGGTTCTGCTACTGGAAACACTCGACGCTGTTCTACCCCGAAAATGAGAATGAACTGACTGCAGCCCACACCGAATTGGAGTGAGTCTCTCTCTCTCTCTCTCTCTCTCTCTCTCTATATATATATATATCAATCTCTTTCTCTCTCTCTCTCTCTCTCTCACTCATTCACTATCTCTCTCTCTCTCTCTATATATAATATATATAAAATATAAATTATATCAATCTCTTTCTCTCTCTCTCTCTCTCTCACTCATTCACTATATCTCTCTCTCTCTCTCTATATAATATATATAAAATATAAATTATATCAATCTCTTTCTCTCTCTCTCTCTCTCTCTCTCACTCATTCACTATCTCTCTCTCTCTATTCCCCTCTCTCTCTCTCTCTCTCTCTCTCTCTATCTATATCTCTCTATTTCTATCACTCTATATTAAAGTACCCTTCCCTCATATCACTTTTTCCGAGTCAAAGCAGAAATCAAACCAGGGGGATGTTTCACAAAGACCCTAAGTTGAATTTATCTCTAAGTTGGACTTAACAATTACGGAAAGCCGTTAGCATCTATGAAAATATTTTGTAAAAGTTATTTTAAAAGCATAAAATGTTGATTCAAATCATTCATATTTTTAAAATTTTAAATCGAGATTTCATTTTCTTAATGGGGAATTTATGAAAAACAGTATGAAATATTTGAATTTTTGCTTTTGAATATATTGTTTTTAAAGGCTACAGATTGCTCTCCATAATGTTTAAGTCCAACTTAGAGGTAAGTTCGACTTAGGATCTTTGTGAAACACTACCAATGATCTCCCTCTCTCTCTCTCTCTCCCTCTCTCTCTCACCCTCTCTCTCTCTCTCCTCTCTCCCTCTCTCACCCTCTCTCTGTCCAAATACCCTTCCCTCGTGTCAAAAATGTCCTCATTCTGTAGGTAATTTCAGTGTCTCTAGAGTCTAGACCAACAAAAAATAGTTGTAAAATAACATTTTACTACAGAGGAGCTTTGATATATACAACAAATTGATATAATTATGATACCCGCATGCTTCTACGATGATCTTTAAAAGCAGTCTATAAGGTTATTTTAAAGTATTTTGAGTTGATGGGTTGTCATGAGATGGTTGTACTGACTCTTACGACCCTTTGGGGGTATGAGAGTACAATCAAATAATTGAACATATCAAATACATGGATGAGACGCGATGGCTCAGTGGTAGAGCAGTGCATGGTTTCGTAACGGGAAGGTACCTGGTTCGAAAGCAAGTCGATGCGCTAATGCCCTTTGGTAAGGCATTAATCTTCATTACCAAGTCCCTCGGAGAGGACTTAAAGCCCGTCGGCCCCCTGGTTGCTTACTAATACAAACATACACATACTTTCTTGGCAGTCAGAAGATTATTAAAAACAAAAATCGAAAACATAAACATATCATAATTTTTCAAAACCATTTTGCAAGTCAAAATAGTAGTCGTAATAATCATTTTTCGTGAGAGGATTATTTTGTATATGAAGGACCAGAAGTTTGCCATACAGCTGTTAAATACAGCTGAAATAGGCTATCCGCCGTATTTGGAACTTGAATAAAACTATGCATGTTATTCGTGTTTTATTTGATTGCGGAAATTAAACAAACACGCAAAGTGGATTAATCGCCCTTTTGTGAAATAAAATTGAACCAAGTGAACTGAAATCTCTAAAACCGCCGAGGTCCGTATAGAGGTATCAATGTGGTGGTTATTTTACCTGACTGCTAAGAAAGCATAACTGCTTGTAAGTAAGCAACCGGACGGCTTTAGGTCCTCTCCGAGGGGCCTGGTAATGAGGATGAATGCCTTACCAAAGGGCACTAGCGCATCGACTTGGTTTCGAACCCGGGACACTGGATTACGAGACCACTGCTCTACCGACTGAGCTATCGCGTTGTGAATGACAATGGTACGCGGGCAGAGTCTTGTCGTGACAGTGACCTTTGACAAGACATCAGTCTACATTTGCCACCCTCCAGGTGTAGTACAAGGGTATCTGGTAGGAACGTATAGTCCTTGAATGGCTTGTGCATCCCCAGGGGTGAGTGGGTGCGCAATATAAACGTAGCTATTATTATTATCAATTTGTCCACATCATTATGTTCAGTTGGTGGATAAGACAGGAACCAGAAATTCAGGGTCACCAGCTTTTGTAATAAATTTCAGCATCAATTATTATTATTATTAGTAGTAGTAGTAGGAGTATAATTATTATTATCATTATTATCATCATTATTATTATTATCATCATTATCATTATCAGTGCCAACGATGGTTCGAGCGCTTGGCTGGGAGTTTGCAAAGTATCCAACGGCGACTTCATCACCTCTGACAACCAGGACTACTCGAACATCTGGACCGGTACGACCGGGCTGACGGACTCTTCCAACCCGGTGGGATACCTCGAGATCCGCTCCACCACTCCGGCTTTCCAGTACTCCTACAGTTCCTGGTATTGGTACCCGAAGAAGCGGCGCTTCATTTGCGGGGTCGACGCCTGCCGCATCAACTGCGATCGCCTGTGCGCGCTGATCGAAGCTTTTGAAACACTGTGCATTTAACAAGCTGTCCAGTGGGGGGTCTTTCACAAAAACCTTTGTTGAAGTTATCTCTAAGTTGGACTTAACATTTATGGAAAGCCGTTAGCATCTTTGAAAATATTTTGTAAAAGTTATTTTAAAGGGCATAGTTGATTCAATCATTCATATTTTCTATTTTCAAGAAGATTTCATGTTCTTGGTATGGAATTTATAAAAAGTCTAAAATACTTGATTTTTCGCATTTGAATATATCTTATTTTGAGGCTACAAATGGCTCTCCATAACTTTTAAGTCCAACTTAGAGTTTAGTTCGACTTACTAGGATCTTTGTGAAACACCCTCCAGAGGTTTCTAACGGTCTTAAATGAATATCGGCTTTTCTTTCTCAAATTGGCACCGAGTACTTGTATTTTCCATTCTTTCATATTCTTTGAAAATAATAAAATGTGATATCATTAAGGAATGAAAATGAAAATAACAAGCAATTGCCAATGCATACACAAAATATATTGAGTATAAATTTCACTCTGCTATGCCACTAATATAATTAAATCGCTCTTCTTCCTGCATGAACGGTGCAATACAGAATTACAACATTCGATTTAAATATTCATTGAAATAAACGTGATTGGCGAGTTGTGAGGAAATTCTTATGAAAGTCCTTCGGGTTGTACCGAAACTAATTATGATTTGAATAGCATGTTGTTCAAAGGCCATCCACGTCATCCATTTTGAAAAAAATGAAAATGATATTGTAGGCATTTTGTATGATAATAATAATAATTATATCAATTTTTTAGCGCAGCTACTATAAAGTTATAATCCACTGAGCTTTGAAGAAAAAACAACTCTTAACAGTGCTTCTTTACAGACACACAGATTTGTTTAATGTAATTGTACGATTCATCAGTGTGCCAATTTGTTAATTTAAAATTCATATTACAGCTTTAAAGAATTCGTCACTTTCATTCATGAACATCAGATCTTATTCAGACATTCACCGACCTGTATCTCGTATTTTTCTGCTTTCCAGCCTTTAAGAAAATAAAAAGAGAAAAAACAGAAAAACGAAACGTGGGTATTGTAATTTGTTGTTGTTCAGTCTGTTGCAGGCCTGGGGGTGTTTCACAAAGATCCTAAGTAGAACTTAACTCTAAGTTGGACTTAAAAATTATGGACAGCCATTGGAGTCTTAAAATGAAATATATTCAAAAGCAGAAATTCGAGTATTTTAGACTTGTTATAAATTCCACATCCAGAACATGAAATCTCCTTGATGATAGAAAATATGAATGATTTGAATAAACAATTAATGCCTTTCAAAATAACTTTTACAAAATATTTTCAAAGATGCTAATGGCTTTCCATAATTTTTAAGTCCAACTTAGAGATAAGTTCTACTTAGGATCTTTGTGAAACACCCCCCTGGTGTCGGTCTCCGTGGTGTGAGTGAGGTATTACATCTGAATTTACAATAACTTCAAAAGTTCTTTGTCTTAAAGGTACTATGTCCCATTTGCAGGCCTCAAAAATGAAGAGGTTAAATTCCAACGGCATTTGAAAGATAATACTAATTTAGAACTTAACTCAAAACGAAAGGGCTTGAAGATGGCTTTGAGGGGGAAAATAACGACCATTAGTTGTCGAATCGATATTAGTTATTGCAATCCTTTTAGTAATAGTCTGATTATCAGACCCTTAATTGTACCGAATGGTCGTACGTCTTGAGTTGAGGAAAGATTCAATCAGTTTAATTCTGTCCATTACAAGAAGTTTGTTATTGATGCAGACAAATGCTCATATATCCTTTACAGCTCATTTTATGTATGTTATTACCTGACAGTGTCTGAAAGTGAAGTCTAGAAAGTAAACGGGTTTCTTTGCATAATTTGAATATTAGGACACTGCTCACGTTTAAATTTCACAGATAGGACATATGTGACATACTTACAATTCCTGCAAAGTTCTACAGAATTTGATGTTGCCTGCAAATAGGCAGATATAGAATGGTAAACCGTTTCCGCCTGCCCCTTTTTATTATGGCATTAAGTGTAATATGCTTCAGTTTCCTTATAATTGAGTTAAGCGAATAAGCGTAGGACCTTAAAGTGGTGTGCAATTGCCATTCATTTACATGTTTTAACAAAATCTGACGGTTTTTGTTGTTGTCTGCAGTACAGCGGCATATCTGAACAAGCCTAAAGATAAAGTTGAGTTCTGGTCATGCGATTGCATTGTGAAAGAAACGGTGTGGAATCGATCAGAAAAGGTTGATCATCTGGCATATAAGTATGTGTGTGTGTATGGCAAGGTTTGAGAATCATCAAAATGATAAGAAATTTGGCCAAGTCTTGGTAAAGTTACAAGCACTGTACACAGAAGGATGTATATGGGACTACACGAACACGTGGCGATTTTTTTTTGTCCCGATTTTTACGATGTTACAGGCCATATTTAGAATATGAAGGCATTTGAAGAGCCATACTTTTCAGGGAACATGTTTTATCTGATGTTTTTCCACCCTTGCATGATAACAATGATAACGCTCACAAATTAATTTTCACCTCTTCCAAGAACTCAACCTCAGTCTCTTGTTAATTCTCCTCACTTTTTTGTTTTGTTTGGTGACACCCAGTACAGGAAATTACCACGTACACACCATAGAATTGTCCAGAACTCTAAGTTCACAGTATATAATAGAATTATAGAACAAATATATGATTACAATATATTTATTTTATAGTTCCTCTTCATGTAACACCAACATAAACTTATACATTTAATAAATTGTCACTGAATAATATAAAGAAGATACATATTTGACATGGATATACATGTACATGTTTATATAAATAGAACACATAACTGAATTCGGATGATCCTCCGTCACGGCAATAAACAAATATTAATTAAATCAATTGAAATAAAGATCCTTCAGAGTTCCAATTTTATTTCGTCATAAAATGAGAGAATAATGGCGAGTAGCTCTATCGAAGTTCTACATAGCAATTGGAACCTCTCATAGTGAAAAAGTGAGTTCTCAAGGATTTTTATTTCAATTATTTTTATTATTATTTAGATATGTGTATGTAAATTATATATATATATATATATATATATATATATATATATATACATAATTGTGATAAATGAAAATGTGATAAATGAAAATGAGATAACAATGGTTCGTTGCTCTATCAAAGTTTCCCATTGCTATCTTCCCATTAAAAAAGTGTCTTTGCCCGGAGTAAAACGCCAACCCCTTATCCACGAGACCATAGGGATGGGCCAGTTTATTTGGCCAGACTAGATTCGATTGACCGACAGTTTTTACCTTTGCAGTTTGCACATCTATGGCGAATTTTGATTGACCTAGGTCATCATTATTCTGTCGTATTCATTTCTAAAATAATGTGCATTAATTTCCAAGAGAGTTGCCAAAGTTGTTTGCATTTGTCAAATCGCACATATTACATACATATATATATATATTATTCACTTTCGAAAATCCTTCATCACAGCAATATACAAATAATAATTTAAAACAATTGAAATGAAATTCCTTGAGGGTTCAGTATTTCATATGACCTGTTTCAATTTTCCCAAAAATTTCAAAATTTAAATTTTTTCGAAATCGAAACCGGTCATAATGAAGACTCTCAATGATTTCTATCTCAATTGTTTTGATAATTATTCATATAAATATATATATATACATTATATACCTTACACATCATATCAACAATTTTCTACACTGACCAAAATTCCTAACTTCAACCCTGCTCAAAACTTATTTAACCCTAAACCTAACCCTAAAACCCAATTACAACAATAATCCAAACCCAATATTTCTGATAAAAAGGATCAACACATCATACTGATAAATGCAATACACATAATTATTATAATATATATCAACAATTCTCTACAAATAAATGGGTCCTAATAAGTATGGATGATCATGACTGGTAGTACTAATAAATTTGTAAAATGCTAGAAATTTGCTTGTTACTTTAATCATAGACATACCACACTTTAAAGATAAAGACCAGTTCTGGTCATGCGATTGCATTGTGAAAGAAACGTCGTGAAATCCGTCAGAAAGGTTGATCATCTAGCATAGATGTACTGCAAGGTTCTGGAATCATCAAAATTATAAGAAATTTGGCTCAGTCTTCATAAAGTTACAAGCATTGTACACAGAAAGATGTATATGGGACTACGCACATGTGCGTTTTTATCTCTCACAATCCAATAGATAAACTAATTTACCAAATATATCAATTAGAAGGCGGTTTCGACCGGCAAAATTGTTATCATGTATTATTCAAAAACATAATCTTTCACATGATTAGTAATAAGATCTTCCATTTCATTATTTGAAATTGGGGCGTTTCCAATACTGGTCTTTACCTTCAATATTTGGGCAGATATGAACAACACTTGAAGAATCAATTCAAGAAGTACTGGGCATTAACAAAGACTTTCAGTCATATATTCTTCATATGAAATAACTAGAAATATATTAGATTATATTCAATTTAAATGAATATTGATGAACGAGTGGGCGGTCAAGCAGTCAGTCTGGTCTGGAAATAAATTTCTCATCAGTTATTTCAGATGAAAATGTATTTGGTTTCTAAAAAGTAGCAAAATCTTAGCTTTTCAATAATAATAGATAGAGGCAATGTTTTGTGTCAGGCACTACATTGTAGTTTAATCCACATACCGGTATATCATTATTGTCATTATACAAATGAGTGTATGAGTGTGTTGGAAAACTGTTTGAAAATGCTTGACACAATTAAATCTGCTCTCCTTTTTTATTTCTTTGCATAGTAATATAGAGGGTTGAGTTCTCTGGCTGCTTTTCAGGAACCTAGAGAAATATTGAATCAAATTATATCATAACCAAACAAACACAGAAACCACAGCATTCCACTGTGATAAGATGTAAATCTAACTGACTTGAAATGAATAGGGCACTTGAATTTATGAAGAACAACATTACAATAATGATATTAATAATGATAATAACAATTTTTAGAATAATAACACTATTGATAATAATAATAGTAACATTTCTAAGGGCTTTACATTGTAATCACTATTACCCCGGTCAATGGATTCAAATGCTAATCCGCACATAATAGCGCACATGCTCTGCTCCCTGGGGAGTATCAAGTTCAGGCCCCATTTTACAAGAGCACACATGCCAATCCAGCCACATCAACGTTCACATCCTACCGGGCACCAAAGTAACACACCTAGGTGGAGAGTGGCAAATATGTGTCTTGCCAAAGTATATTTGTGCTGTGGCATGGATTTGAACCCGTACCCTGTGGTTCATAATAAAGCACCTTATCCACTAGACCACAACACCTCCAGATACCTCTACAATATACAATGTAGCTATATAGGATGATTTCTTAGAATACCCACTACAATAATAACATAAAAACTTCACATTTTGTGCAGTGTTTAGCCAATATAAAGTATGCATCATTATATACAATTTACAATAAAATTTCTATTAGTAGCGCACATATGCTTTACATGAATATTTAACGAAACAAAGATTACATACATCTATATTTATTGCCAAACGACAGGATACATTTGTAAGTACATAAACAAATAGCTACTTGTTAAACGAGTTGTAAACAATATGCATTTCAATCAAACATTGCAAACATAAATTAATAATGGGTGACCCTTTGTGTCTCTATGTAAAATTGAAATGTATTATAATTGTTTTCATAATTATACAATATTCTAGAAAAGGGACTATGCATGTAAGGCTTATCTAACACAGTGTAGCATGTATTCAAAGGGATATTCCTTAAAGGTAAAGCAAAGTTTTGGGGAATTTTGAAAATTGGATGGATAGTAATTCTTTAAAATGTTGATATATTTGGATGCCCCTGTGGATGTATTATAAGCACTAGAAAATTTAGCCCCTAAATAATTCTGCTTTCGCAAAAATTGAATAATCAAAATTAACCAGTGCTCCCTGGAAATTTCAAATACCAAAATGATCTACGGCCATTCCATGGTAGCTGCGACGATGAAATTCTCAGAATATGCAGTTCTGATATATAATTTCCAAACTGGAATAGCAAATCGGTCGATTGTAGTCAAGAAACATTGTTTTAAAGCTAAAGTAATATCAGTCTTGTGAGGGAGCTATACAACATAACAATTATTTATTATAATTTCATCACTAAAGACTTGATTTCAACCGCGACAACGATCATTGAATATTGTAAAATCGCATATGCTTCCACTATGTTCATTTGAACGAAAGTCATGACCCCATACCAAAACTTTGTATTACCTTTAAAGTTATTCCATAAATTAAATCTGGTTTAAAGATAAAGTTAGAGTTCTGGGCCAGCCAGTTTAACATAGACTCAAAATAGACTTATAATCAGGAAATGGGAAAGGTTGAAGACCTAGTACAGAAGAACTGGGCCCCAATTCGCAAAACTTGTCATCAGTGACAAATGACATTTTGTTGTTATAAGCTAATGAAATCCTTGCTTCTGATTGGTTATCAGCAGATTTGTCTATGACTTTTGTCATTTGTCATTGAAAAAAGGGTTCGTACCCAAATTGTAAAACCATTGAGACGAATACTCTCATCGCGCTCATGAAAGTTGTGTAATCAGTATTCATTTATGCACCAACAGTACATTTATCTGATACACAGGTGGAAGTATTCTTCTCAAGAGGCAAACAAAAGGTATTCATGAAGCACCTCCATCACTTTGGCAGTGATTATTCTAAAATGCACAGGTGGGAAGTATCCATCGTGTCTAAGATCTGTGGATATTTTGGGGTCATGCGGTCCAGAGCTATTTACAAACTTGCTTATTGGGGAAACATCTGAACAGTGACAAATTCCCCTTGAGACTCCACTTGTATGTGTCTTTAATATCAATTTCCCTTGCTCACACAAATCAAATGAAATCAAATCAAGTCATATCTAATCAAACCTCTACTGTACAATGTCCTCCTTTTCAAAGCTTTGTTTTAGAAGCATTTCATCTGCAGAGTCAAGATGCAAATGATCCTGATGACAAGTCCAAATTGCAAGCTTTATTCCGGGCTGAAAATAGAAAAGGGAAGTAAAGGAAGAAAGGGCGGTTAGCCTTTGAATTCATTATAAGAAAATTGCAAGTGTCCATAAAATTTTCATGCAAAAGAGCCTGAATTACACCCTTTCACAGCTGACATTAGCCCATGTCAATATGATGTGAGCGCACAGCGCAGGCAGTGACGCAATAATACATGGGCATCTGAAAACATTGATGACCCAATGTTTACTCGCAAATTAAAATGGAGGCTTTAACCGTGAAAGGGTGTATTGTACAGTACATGCATTAAAATACTGTGAGGATTTGCAATCAGCAAACTTATCAGACTCATGATATGCTGCTCCAAAACTGCAGTGTTTTTTTCATGACGTATTGAAGCATAATACGTGTTACAAATTATCTGTATATACACAAATAAGAGCACAGGACGTGTGTTGTGTGCAATTGCCATTCATTTTACACATTATTTCTTAAAGGCATCGTTTAACAATGTTATATCTGAGATGCATTGCACTACATGTTATCAGTGTCTGTGATATGATGTAATATTGAACCCCTAAAAAAAATTACGCATCAAAATGATCATGAAGTGCCTCAAAAAAAGTAAAAATCTTTGAGTGACCGGTTTTACCATACTCATTTACCCCAATAGACTGTAGTGTGATAAAAACCGTTAGGAAAACAAATTTTTAAATTTGGATTTCCAGTCATAAATATCTTGACAATCAGACAGGCGATGGGCTTGTAAAAGTTATGGGGTTCCTGACCGACCTACAGGTTTATAATTATGAATGCAGCATGAGCTAAATGCAGGATTTTGTTTCAGCAATCTGAGACAAAGCTACCCAATCACTTTAAATGCAGCAGTTTAACTCTTCATATCTGAATGAGCTCAAGGGTTAGTGTTCTCACCATCAAAGTATGTCGTGTCCGTTTCGTCGTCGGGGGCGGGTACAAACGGAGGCTCCATCTCCCTTACATGATCCCAATCAAGGTCATGAAGAAACTCATGTTGCTTTACATCTGATAAAGACAAAACAGTTCAATAATATCATTAAAGGGCAATCCAACCCTTGTAATGAGTTGATTTGTACGAAAGCAGAAAAATAAGATAAACAGAATTATATAGTTACATATTATACTGTTAGGATTTGCAATTGTGAAACTAATCAAACCCTACGGCGCATTCAAACTCATGATTTTATGTGTATTAAAGGAAGACATTGTACAGTAGAGATTTGGCAATTTGAGGGGTCATAGCAGGATGTAACGTCCCCTTTAGCCTATAGAAACAGTGATGCCTCTCATAGCAGTCAATATACTATACCATGACATGTACCTCCACAAATTCTCTTCTTACCTATTGCTGTAGGTCTGTCTTGAGGGGCTAACGTAAGATGATTCTCAATAACATAGCAGGATGTAACATCCCCTTGAGCCTATAGAAACAGCGATGCTTCTCATAGCAGTCAATATATCTATACCATGACACGTACCTCCTTAAATTCTCTTCATACATATTGATATAGGCCTATCTTCAGGGGCTCGCCGAGGGGTCATAGCAGGATGTAACGTGCCCTTGAGCCTATAGAAACAGCGATGCCTCTCATAGCAGTCAATATATATCTATACTATACCATGACACATACCTCCACAAGTTCTCTTCTTACCTGTTGCTGTAGGCCTGTCTTCAGGGGCTAGCGTAAGGAGATTTTTGATAACATAGCAGGATGTACCGTCCCCTTGAGCCTATAGAAACAGCAGTGCCTCTCATAGCAGTCAATATACTATACCATGACACGCACCTCCACAAGTTCTATAAGTTCTTACCTATTGCTGTAGGTCTATCTTCAGGGGCTAATGTAAGAAGCTTCTCGATAAGGTCCTGGGCTATCACTGATATAGCTTCATCACCTTCGGGCCAGGACAGGTCTACAATGAAGAAAAAAAATCATAATGGGGTGAAATTACATTATGATACAAACCCCTCCCTACAATCAATATGTTGTTGTACGTGTTCCACAACCCTCAGATCCTAGCCTTCTCTATTTGCACCACTCCCAGTTCTTTCACTCCTCTCTCCTCAAACAATTTCTGCAGACTGTCCATCCAAAGTATCCTACTCCTCCTTCCGACAATTTTCCCTGTCACAGCAAGATTCCCTAGGCCTTCTTTACATGCAATGATAGTGATAGTGGTGGTTATTTTACCTGACAGCTAAGAAGTAAGCAACCAGAAGACCTGGTAATGAGGATTAGTGCCTTACCAAAGGGCACTACGGCATCGACTTTATTTCGAGCCCGGGTCACCGGATAACGAGACCACTGCTCCACCGACTCAGCTATCGCGCCTGAATGTGACCCATGAATTGCAACTGTCTATTAATCAACATCTCACGTATCATTTTCCTATGCACTCCAGCTCTTCTAAGAACTTCCTTATAACTAACTCTATCAGTCCAAGGGATTTTCATCATTCTTCTTAAAAACCACATTTCGCAACTTTCCAAATGCTTTTTAGTATGAGAGGCTTAAGTCCATGTTTCATTACCATACACAAGTACTGGGTAGATGTAACAATTTAGTACTGTTATTCTGGTCCTCATACCCATTGTGTGATTTGTCAGAATTTTGCCTAACTTTGAAAATGCAGATTTAGGGAGAACTATCCTCCTCTTCATAAATGTACGGCGCTTTAAATTAGTGCATCTTATAACAAAGAGCTCAGTGATATCAATAAGGAATTTGAACTTACCTCGACTGAGTATGTTTTGGAAAACGAGATCTGGTTCGCTATCACAGAAGGGAGGAATGCCGATCAGAAACTCATACAGACACACCCCCAGCGCCCACCAGTCAACTCCTATACCTGCAACACAAAAAAAGTCAGCCGTTTAAAGTCACTCAGTAGTTAGCTCTCATGGGGAATTCAACAGTGTTTGGGTGTTTACCCAATAAGAGGTGCTGTCAATCACCAGAATTAGCCTTTAGTTGTATGACCACCAGGCCTTTTGTAACGTACTGTGTTTTCCATCGATTCCCCCCACATGGTAAAGTCATTATCTCACTTTTCCGACACCCGAAGACTCTCGATTGGCCAAAGGGTTTGCTGTGTGCAGGCCTAATACCTGTACACACGTTAATGATTGGTATTATCCACCAAGTCTAGTGTCAGCAATTATGGCCTTCTGCACATTGAGACTGACAAGTGACTTCTTTTAATTCTTTCAGGACAGGATTTATTTTTTGTAAGGATTGGGCAAGTTTGTCTCAGATTCTGAAACAAAATCATGGATTTAACTCATGCTGCAATGATAATTATAAACCTTTGGGTCAGTCAGGAACCCCATGACTTTTACAAGCCGATCGCCAGTCTGATTATCAAGATATCTCTGATTTGAAATCGAAATCAAATTTTGCATTTTCCTAATGGTTTTCATAAGAGTACAGTCTATTGGAGAAAACAAGTATGGTAAAACCGGTCACTCAAAGATTTTTACCTTTTTGAGGCATTTCTTGATCATTTTGAAGCGCATTTTTTTTAGGGCTTCAATATTACACCATATCACAGACACTGATACCACGTAGGCCGGGCCGCACATCTCAAATTTAACATTGTTAAATGATGCCTTTAAAGGTGAAATTCAAAGAAGATCACATATATGTCAACTAATGTATCACTAGGAACTGGTAAGCTAACAGATGGCCATCGGACAAGTTTTAGGTCAACTACATATCGGGTGATTTATACAAATACAAATACAACCACCTCCATAGCAGCTGGGATATACGAGAGATTCGCCGGAAAAATAACGATGTTTTAATGACGTCACAATATGGACCAACACTGCCCAAGCAGACGACATCCCATAGAGAATGGACATAATTGCAAAGCTATTACTTCTCAAATTATAATGAGTTTAGTGTATATAAATGTAAAGGCATGTCAAACCATTCAAAAGGGGATATGACCCGATTCTGATAACTAAAATCTTTTGCTTGTAAATACACAGGATAGGGGTTAATTAACGATCAAAGAAACCAGACTTTCAAATTGAAAAGCCCCGGAATGATATTAAGGACGGCATGCGTTCCCTCTTGAAACGCCGAACATACCCCGGTGTGTGCAGCTGAATATACAATGGCGCCTTATTTTGTTTACAAGCGACAGATTCCTTTATTTTTGTATCGCTGCATTTGTCATCAAAATAAAACAATGCACAGGGTTTAAAGTGAGGCAATAGATTTTACATTTAGCCTGACTGTAGTGAAGTAAGAGATAGAATTCAAGAGAAGATGAAAACACAGGCATTGAAAATGTGTGAGATGTCATGGGACATCATCTGCTTGTGCAAGTCATGTCCATACTGTGATCTCACACATCTCAGCAGCGCTCGGAGAGCTCTTCAGGTGCTATGCCGGGGCTGTATTTCAGCATTCTTTAATTTATAATAATCTTTACTTAAAATGTTTCCAAGCATTGAATTTTGATAATCTTGTCGAATCAAAGTTTCAACTTTGCAATAATGAAAATAAAGTTAGTTTTTAAAATCAATGAATATCTACTTTAAAGGCAGGTGGTTTTTAGGCATAAATAGTCAGTTTTTACTGAATTGCCTTGAAATATAATCCAACAGCAACAAGTACAGGTCTTTTGGCAAGATATTAATCTACATTTGCATTCCACCCAGGTGAGGTGCACGGGTACATGGCAGTAAGAAATTCCTTGAGTACAAGCTTTTAAAAAATGATACAACTTGGTATAAAGGGCATTAATGATTTAATTGTTAACTGTATACAAGCAAAGCTAATATTATCATGGATAGCTTATTGACGAACAGAATCTGGGCCCTGATGTATGGAACTTACTATCGATCGCCACTGTGCCGTCAATATTAAATACCATGGCAACATCACTCAACAGCCAATCAAATCAAGGTTTCCATGGAAGTTACCACTGATACCAAAGTTACAATCAATGTTAAGTTTTATGTAACAGGCCCCTAATGTGCAGATATTACCGTGAGGCTGTTGCAATAGCAGTTCAGGAGCTAAGTAGTCCGGCGTTCCCAGAATCCTCTCCTCCTGTGGTTGTCCACACGCAGCCTGCTGAGGGCGCCGTTTGCAACTCTTTGGAGTCCGAAGAGGTGTGGGGCCGGGGGTTATGAGGGTACCTCGACCTGGGAGAGGGAAAGAGAGAAAGGGGTGGTAAAGAAAGGGGTGGTAAAGAAAAGGGAGAAAGATGGAAAGACAAAAAGGAAGACAGAGAAAAGAGAAACATAGAGAGAGAGAGATGAAGAGAGAGAAATAAAAAAAATGACAATAAGAAAATTACTACCACTGTCAAAAATGTTACTACTACAAAAAAAATTTGCAACTGATATTTGCAATCGACTGCAACTCCACTTTCTTGCAACACCCCACTAGTCTGCTAAATTTCTTAGGATCTTGTTAGGATTACAGTTTTAACAATTGACTAGATCTAGCTTTTATTCCCCCCTCCCCCCCCCCTTCCCCCCCCCCCCCCCCCCCTCTCTCTCTCTCTGTTTCTTTGGGGCGTTGCAAGAAAGTTAGGTTGCGAGCAATTGCAAATTTGCAATTACTTATGCTTGATTTTGGTGATTTGCAATTGATTGCAACTTTCTTGCAACGCTCCATTAGTCATGAAACCACATTGTCAAGAAGTCTTTTAGCCAGGGTGACATACATTTTCAGGGGAGCGGAAAGCATCACTGAGAGGGGTGTGTCTCATTCTTAGATCACTAGAAGCTGTTTTAACTTACCAGGCGTCTTGTAGCGGATTCTAGCCGGAGTGACATAGGGAAGTTGCCCAGGGGTGCGGAAAGCTATTCTGAGCGGGGTGTGCCTTGTTCCTTGGGGGCCGGGAGTTGAGGCATTTCTCTAAAAGATTCAAGAAAGGGGTGCAGACAAAACTAGATGAATGCAATACGTCCTCATAATAATATCTCTAACCTTACTTTGTATCCAGCAGAAAAGTTGGTGATAATTCAAACGTTCTTTTAACTTTTCTGGTAGACCCATAAGCCAAAAGTGGAAAAATTGTACGACTTTGCTAAACAAACGGTTGTCTCACAAAGGTATTAACAGATGAACAGAAACAGCAAAAAGTAATTACAAAATTGAATGTATTTGTGTCACAGTGCCAGGTGGTTTTCTCTACATAGGCTGGAAATTGACTAAAATATCTTAAAGTCCCATGCATTCTGTTCATACAGAGATCCTGCAACAGAGAAATTACATACCTCCGAATCAGGCAAAACCATAAAATATAAAATGTAATATCCATAATTAGCAATAAAAAGATTATTTCAATGACACTTACAGGTTTTATGTTCATCCTCGTGGTATCATCAGGCGAAAAGTTTGTCAGTTCAGAAAGAGCACTCCTCTCCTGCAGATCACATGACTTCATACTACTCTCTGATTGGTTGGATACAAGACTTTGGCTCCTCCCATCTCCCATCGGACTTGGCTCCAACTGACCCTTCCGCGACAGGTCATCATCATCATGGCAAGACTCGGACACGTCACCTGGCATTTTCACATCCGATGCTTCAGACTTGCAATCCATACTGACGTCAAGGTCAAAGCTGACATTCTTCTTTCCCGATGACCTCCGAACTTTGACCGCTTCTTTCTCGGCAGGGTCGGCCGCCGATGACCTCGACGCATCCAGATCCAGACCTGAAAGACTGCCGTCACCGTGGTCCAGACAAAACGAGGAGCTGCCTCCCTCTGCGCCACCGCCGGACAGTCTTGACCCACTGCCATAGCAGCTGTCTCTAATGCTACCTCCTTCTGAATCAACCTGGCCAACATTCTTTGATCCTTCAGAGTCCACTCCTTCAAAACTCTTGGCTCTGATTGACTCCATGTCCTCGATGCTCAGACTACTATCGAGGCTGTCCGCATCGCTTAGTCTGTTTCTATGGCAACCAGTGTTTGATTCCTCCTCCTCCTCCTCACCCTCTCCATCAGCCACAAATAGTTTCAGGCTCAGACCCTGAATCTCCGTGGTCAGGCCACTGTGGGATCCGGATCCCAGCATCCTGACGCAACCCTTGGAAGCACGGAGCGAGATAGGGCTCATCTCAACCTGCGAGAGATGTCTCTTCCGGCCCCGAACTTCGCTTCCCGATCCCAACAGAGCTACGTCTTCAGTCGGCGATGACGCCATCGACTGCCCTTCGTTTGACGTCTGCTGAGCAGCCTCAGGGCCCGATTGTCTTCTTTCATCGCTGAAGCTCAGATGGATCGAGGGGCGGCTCACGGGTGCTCGCCCTACCGGTGTCTCAAACACAACATCCCTCTCTCTCCCTCCTTGTCTCGTCGCTGACCTCCCAAATCGAGCTGACCTTTGACATCCGGATCCGGCGTCTTCCTGTGGACGTCCTCTACTGCTCGCTTGCGAACCTTCACTTGCTGCAGATAGTATTCTATCTGCAAGAGCGACGCTTATACTGTCTCTTCCGTGACGAGAGGCATCATCGTGAGAGGATGCGTGAGGGCGCTTGTCACGGTTTAAGTCGGAGAGCAGATCACCAAGACTACTGGGGCGGGGCAGGCCTTGTCTGTTGACCGATGTTAAGAGGGGTGAGGAGAGCGGAGTGTGCCTCAGGTGCCGGAATTTTTCCTCCAGCACTGCTCCAGGAGTGTCCTTAAAAAAAAAGGAAATATTCAATAAAACCTCACATGACACATTGTTTTTTTTATAACTGTTAGTTTGCAAAGAGATCAGAGAAAAACATAGCATTCTGACTAGGTTACACGCTACGTAAAGCGCCGGGTGGTAATAATTTCCAAATTTGTTAAGGCGCCTTGAGCATCCCTTGGGGTGGATATGTGCGCATTATAAATGTTGTTAGTACAGTGTCAAGTTGAGAGCTAAAGAGTTTTACAAATTTTGAGTGTACATGAATGACCTGTCAGAGTGAAATTGTAAATTGAAAAATGTATAGATCTGCTACCTAGTGTAGTTACAAATTTGTGGGGTTTTTTTTAAGATAAAGAATGTGTAGTGTACCTTTCTTCATATGTAACTTCATTTTGCCATGACAATTTTTTTCAGCCGGTTTTACCCTTTTGAAACAATCATTCAACATTTTGTGGTTTGGCTCCATAAATTTTGACCGGGAGCCCTAAAAACATGCCAGATACATGAGTAGAAAGGGCATATATTTCTCCACACACTGCATCCATTTTTTGTTTCATGATTATGTTATGTTTGATGCCCGGAATTAAAAAAAATATGCTTTAAAATCCTTGAATTGGCAACACGTCGAGCCATTAAAAATCTTCTTTTTTTTACGATCTAAGTTGGCCATTTATTCAAATTGTTGACACATTCTTGCCCATTACATATTATTCTGACAAGGTAGCAATAAGAGAAAAAATAATTGTTGCCAATTTGAAAAACAATAGACCCTTTCACGGTTACAAGAGTAAATTGGTGCCCATGTCAAAATGATGTCAGTGCATAGCGCAGGCATTGACGCAATGATACATACGCATCTGAAAACATGGATGACGCATTGTTTACGCACAAATTATAATGGCGGCCTATAAATAAACCGTGAAAGGGTGTTGCCAATTTGAAGAAAATTCTGTCATAAAAGGTTTGTGCACATGACATGTGTAAAAAGCTTTGTGAACTTACAAATGTCAGGTTGGTGGTCAATGAGAGAACCTGTCCTGGTGTTCGGTAAAACGAATCTGACCGTAGGGGTTTCACCACAGAGGGCGTACCAAGGATATCGGATACGTTGATTTCTGAGAAAAAGGAGAACAAAATTCTAAATGACAGGCAAAAGAAGAATGGGAGTACTTACATTTCTAGAAATGAGAATAATGATGTTAATTTGTATAGTGGCATAGTGCATAATTGATTACAATTTATACAATCTCTTTGCGCTTTACATTAGTAACTTGGATAAACATAATACAGAAAAATATGACTCTATTGCACAAAGAAATCTAAATCTTAAGGGCTTTCTTAAGAATTTTGAGAGAAGATTTATTTATACAGTAGGCTTGTGGGTGCACCATTTGAGAGAGAGAGAGAGAGAGAGAGAGAGAGGGAGAGAGGATTGAGGAGTCCTGAAAAGGACTCTGACTCAGTAATCTTTCTTGGGGGTGTGTAATCCTGAAAAAGATTTTTTTAGCTTATAGTTCTAAGGAGAACTATAGCGCTTGGAGAGGATGAGTGGCTCGACGTTTCGACCAGGTTGACTATCCGTCGTCTTGAGAATATGACAAGCACTATGAGTATGAGTTATTCTTTCAAATTGAAAAAAAATGTCTGCTAAAAAATGCAGAGTGAAGGTTGAGTACTAGTGAACAGATGGTTTGTCTTGCTTTCTCCCACCCTTATTTTCCTCCATTCATTTTTTTTTCTTTTCTTTTCTTTTTCTTCCTCATTTTTTTCTTCTTTTTTTTTCCTTCTTCCTAGCTACATATTGTCTACCGTATTTATTGATCTATAAGCATACTTTGTTCATGTTTTATTGTAAAATTTGCATCTGAGGAACTAACACTTCAACAAGCTCTGCTTCAAGTTAGTTCCTCTTTTCTCGTGCTATTTCCACTATATTTATCGTTTCATTACATATTTGTTGTGATATAATTATTTTTGTATTATGTTTTGCATGAGAAATAAAAATCAATCATTTCATTTCATCAATTGGTAACACAAGCAGGACTTGCCATATCCAGAAAAGGAGTTAAAATTTTGGGACAAATTAAGGTGCCTTGTATATCAGCAGTTCATACTTGCATACCCATACCAGTTTGCAGAGCTATTTACTGTATGTGATTTCCATCAAGATGGAATTGATGTCATTATGTGTATCAACAAAAAAGAAAAAGAAAAAAGAAAGAAAAGAGTAATACAATACTCACTTATACTTGTATGTACATGTAGCACGTAATTAACTTTTCTTCTATAGAGTTATTTTCACCATGCGATCCCATGAATGCTACCCAATTTTAATTAGGTAATTAATTCATTAATTAATTAGATTTTACAACAGCTCTGACATTTCTACTGTATTCACCCTAGATGATTGAATGTAATACCTCATACATTGTATGTCATACCTCTGTATGCTTCTTTATTATTGACAATTGCAAATATATAATGATCGTAATCTAGTGTTTACTACCATGGTGGTCATGATCATACTATGTTAACTGTTGAACCATGCAGAAAAAGAAAAAGAAAAAAAAAATAATAATATGAAGAAGTAATTTGAGGTAACTTACTGTGGTCCATGGATATCTTAGAGAGACCAAAGTCAGTGAGTTTAATGTGGCCTTCGTTTGAAATCAGCATGTTGTCAGGCTTTAGGTCTCTGCATGGATATAATAGTCAAAATGGAGTATTGACAGTTAGTGATGCTTCCGTATAAAATAGTTACTAAAGGATAATTATTTCAAAAAAGAACATATGAACAAGCAAGATATTCATTTAAAGTGTCACTTTCCTTTTTACAGACGAGCATTTTGCCTGGTTATTGGTCTATCCATAGAGATACATGTAGTAGCCAAAATGGAGTAGGGACAATTAGTGACGCTTCTGAATGAAACAGCTAATAAAGGATAATTATTTCAAAATAGAAGAAGCAGAAAAATGTTTTTATTAAAGTAGAACTTTCCACATTACAGATTGACCATTTTGCCCGGCCTTTTGGTCTATGCATTGAGATAGTAGTCAAAATGGAGTAGTGACGGATCTGTATAAACCAGTTACCAAAGAATAATTATTTCAAATTAGAACAAGCTCTCGATCGGGAGATTATATACTCAATAAATATAAATATCAAAGAGATGTGTTTTTTTACTAGGACTATAATATTAATTAATTTTTCATTTAAACAGAGATGACTAGAGTACCTGACTTAGTTGAAGAATAGAAAAATAACAATTTTAGAATTTCTTTATGTTTACTATTTTATTATCACTCTTCTTCACCCATCAACTTATTTTTGTATTTCTAAAATATGAGCTTTTTATGTATGTGAGCAAATAAATCAAAATAAATCACTCTCCACGTATCAATGTTACAATGGTAGTCAATTTATTTCTGTACTTTTAAAATGTAAGCTTTTTAGGAAGGCGAGAAACTAAATGAGAGGAGAAAACTCAAGTCATTTTACATGAAATTTGATGACGAACCTGTGAATGATGCCATGCTTATGAAGATACTCAAGAGCCAGCACGACTTCAGCTGTGTACATCAGAGCAGTGCGCTCATCAAAATAGCCGCAAACATGGAGCAGAGACTTCACATCACCTCCAATCAGGTACTCCATCACCTGTGTATCATTCAGATCAGGGGGGTGTTTCACAAAGATTCTATTAAGTCAAACTTAACTCTAAGTTGGATTTAAATATTATGGAGAGCCATTTGTAGCCTTATAATGAAATATATTCAAAAGCGAAAATTCAATATTTTTTAGACATTTCATCAATTCCACATCAAGAACATGAAATCTCCTTGATAATAGAAAATATTAATGATTTAAATCAACATTTTATGCCTTTTAAAATAACTTCTACAAAATATTTTCAAGGATGCTAATGGCTTTCCATAATTTTTAAGTCCAACTTAGAGTTAAGTTCAACTAAGTATCTTTGTGAAACACCCCCCAGGGTTAGCAACAACAAAAAATGATTATCATCAAAAAGTCAACGATTCAAACAAATGTCACTAAGTTGGTCATGATTTTTTTGTTGTTATGTTTGAAAATAAAACATCATCTTCAAAAATCAATTATTCAAACAAATGCAATTTTTTTTTTTTCTTCTTTAAAGCCTATCTGCACTAGTTTGGCCAGGAGGGATTAGACCCCCCTTCACGGTCACTGACAGATGGTTATCTCATCAAATCAGCTCTCAATTAACATAAGAAAAAGGGGACCATGAGGGACCGACAGTCACCGATTAGGTATTGTTTGCTATATAGAGGGTGCAAGTAGCTATAAGTAGTGCAGTAGGGCTTTAAAAGATTCAAATATATTTCACTTCAATCAATATCTATTTGTAAGTTCTTAAGCATTATATTCAATGAAGATAAAATCAGTTCTACTGCATGTAATTCTATTTGAAGCTGGGTCAATTTATGGAGAAAAAAAATACCCCAACCCCTCAAAAATTGCAACAAAACGTTTTACAACTAAAAATGTAACATTTCTGGAGACCATTGCAAGAGAAGGGCATTAAACATGTTTGTCGATCCAAACAAATTATATATTGTTAGACCACGGTCCCGTTTCTGATTACATTCTTCATTTTAACTTCTTAGAAATCCCATAGAATCATGTTTTATAGAATTAACATGCATTTCTATGGGATATTGGTGAACTTAGACTTTTGACGTTTCTAGTTCTGAACAGATGATAAAGGGACCCCCTTTTCAACTAGACTTATTGGCCCACTTGATATTTATTTGTATCATGTAGGCTGGTAATGTTTGGGACTCTGGGCAATTCATTTTTCCCTTTTTGTGTGCATTGCTATATCACGACATTACTAAGAACCCGAACTTAAAAAAGCACAATACTCACTAAATAAATATATTTTGTGGTCTGTATGGAGTAGTAGAGATGCACAATAAAAGGACTCTTGGACAAAGCCAGAGCATCCCTCTCTGTGGTCACTTGGGCGGCCATGTTTTTGTGAATCATCTCAGATTTCTTCATGGCCTTGATGGCAAAGAGCTTCTCCTTCTCCCTGCCTTTCCGATACGCAAGGTACACCTTGCTATGGTGGTCAAGAAATTTAAAAGAAAAAGGAAAGAAAAATTCAAAGATAAAGAAAAATGTCATGTTCTTGTTAATCATCACTGGTTTTTTCATGGCGTTGATGGCAAAGAGTATCTCTGTCTCCCTTCCTTTCCGATGTGCAAGGAACACCTTTCTATGATGGTCAAGAAATTTAAAAGAAAAAGGAAAGACAAATTTAAAGATAAAGAAAAATGTTTTTATAGGTGGGAAGAATGTCATGTTCATCATTTCTTCACAGCTTAAAGGGATCCGGTAACTTTGTCTTAGATCCTTTAGAAATAATCCTTGATTTAGCTCATGCTGCAATGATAATTATAAACCTTTAGGTCAGTCAGGAACTCCATGACTTTTAAAAGCCGATCGCCTGTCTCATTATCAAGATATTAAAAATTTTGAAAACCGTTCACCAAACGGTTTTCATAACACTACAGTCTATTGGGGAAAACGAGTACCGGTATGGTAAAACCGGTCACTCAAAGATTTTTACTTTTTTGAGGCACTTCTTGATCATTTTGAAGTGCAATCTTTTTAGGGCTTCAATATTACACCATATCATAGACACTGGTAACATGTAGGACCATGTAGCTCAGATTTAACATTGTTAAACGATCCCTTTAAGTCGCTTAAGAAAGAGCTTTTCCTTATCTCTTGCTTTCTGGTAGGCTAGGTACATTTTGATTGTCAAAAGATTTCAAAAAGAATTGAAAGATGGACAACAAATTTGTTATCGGTGGGAAGAAGGTCATGTTCTTGTGAATCATCTCAAATTTTTTCATAGCCTTGATGGCAAAGAGCTTCTCCTTCTCCCTGCCTTTCCGATACGCAAGGTACACCTTTCTGTGGTGGTCAAGAAATTTAAAAGAAAAAGGAATGAAAACTTGAAAGATGAAGAAAACAAACAATCAGTAGTGGGGAGAATGGAATGATCACCACCACTGCTTTCTTCATGGCCTTGATGGCAAAGAGCTTCTCCTTCTCCCTGCCTTTCTGATACGCAAGGAACAACTTTCTATGGTGGTCAAAAAATTTAAAAGATAAAGGAAAGAACAAAAATTGAAAGAGAGAGGGAAAAAAAAGAAGAAGATTGTCACGTTCACGCTTTCTGATTTCTTCCTGGCCTTGATGGCAAAGAATATGTCTGTGTCCCTTCCTTTCCAATACACAAGATACCTCTCTCTATGGTAGTCAAGAAATTGTAAAATGGATATTGTAGAGCATTTGTTATATAACAAAATGATATTATTTTTATGACTTTAATAGCAAACCATTTATATTTCGCCCATTCTTTTCAACCTTTTCAATTGTCTTTCAAGTGCCATCACCAAAATATAAACTAATTGGAGAGTATCTGTTATTGAAAATTTACAACCAAATATTTTTCTCCATGACTTTGAACATTTATTTTTGTTCAAGCCAGTTTATTAACTCTTTAAGTGTTTTCAAGTTCCCTGACAAACAAACAGAAGCTAATTGAAACGACGACCAAGCCCATCTCTCAATCACCACTTAAAGATAAAGGTGAGTTCTGGTAATGCGATTGCATTGTGAAAGAAAAGGTGTGGAATGGATCAGAAACAGTTGATCATGTAGCATGTAAGTATTGGTGTGCACTGCAAGGTTCTGGAGTCATGAAAATCATAATAAATTTGGCAGAGTCTTGGTAAAGTAACAAGCACTGTACATACTACACAGAAAGCTTTATATGGGACAACACACATGGTGTCGGGGCTAGTACTACTTTGATTTCCTTGCCTTTCTATGCTCATTACTCAGCCAGTATACATTTTCTTCCAAAATTGTTTTCATTTATTTGTAATCTTGAACATTCAGTGTAAGTTTTGTTTGATTCTGTGAGAATTAATTCTTTTTTTTACCAGATCTGGAGTTTACCTTTAAAAAGAAAAGATCGCCTTAAAAGTTCTTACCCAAATGCCCCTCTGCTGATCGGTTTTACGATGGAGAATTCATCAATAGTCGGAGCTTGATGCATCTGAAAATAATTACAAAACAAGATTATGAATTTGAAAACAAATGTGGCTGTCAAACGTCACAATTAACTCCACAACAATCTTGTTCTTTGTCTTCCTCTTGAATACCTTGATAGCTTCCCGAAGAAAGCCGTCTCCAGCTGCCAAGCTTCCAGCTCTAACTTCAAGGGGGGGGGGGGGGGTGTCCCAGCTTCCGGGTCTTGCACCATAGTCATTTTACATCTGTATCTTGCTTGCTGGGTCATATCAGGATTGTCATAATTGGAGTGTCAACTGGGCGAAGGGTGAATGATATTGCTCCTTCTTCCAGTGTTTGTCAAGTCTGGCTTTAAAGCTGTTTACCGAGGTTGCAGATACTACCAACTCTTCAACTTTTTCATATACCCCCACCCCCTATAATAACAATATAATAACGATATAACGATCGTAATGATGAATTGCTTAGATACAGTCGCTAACATAACACATGCGCGCACCCGCACCCCACTGTTGGTACAACATGCAATTGTATTGTGCAGCAGTTTGCCGTGAATCCTGTGAGAAAGTGTATATTATAAGTCTTCGTTTTGAGGAAAAATACTCAAAAAAAGATACGAAAATTGACACGAAACAGGTAAGAAACATAAAAACTTTTAAATCATGACCATTAGACTAGATCTATTTGAACAATTGAAGATTTAGATCTAAAAACCTAGTCGCTTTTCAGTATATTTTACTGTATCTCTACGAAGGAGTTACGGGTCAGAGTCTGGATACACTTCTGAACTCGCCCCCCCCCCCCCCCATCAAAAAAAAAAATCTTGAAAAATAAGATCTTTATGAGTTTATCATCTTGAATTTGAAAAAGAGAGATGAATCATTCGATTCATGAAGATAGATTTAGAAGGTCTAGATCTAGATCTATTGATAAACTTTTTGATGGTTTTGAAAAATCAAGGCGAATAGACGGTTAGTTTATACCTAGGATAAGGCAGTCCCATAAATTATCATCAAAGAAAACTTGAATTTGATTTGAAATCGATTTTCATTTTGTAATTGAACACATTCACGTCCAGCATCAACAACAAGCTCGGCAACATTTGAGCAACAATACACACGTCACAGCTTGTGGGACCACACACTAAACAAGGAGATAATAATGCGAGGGAAAACATTCAAATTTAACCATTTTATTGTACCAATATATTTACGTACCCGTGTTTCTGTCTTGAGAACGTTGGAGTTCATTTTTGAAGATGATTGTGACATCATATTTGCCATTTTGTTGCCCTTTTGAGTTGTTTGTCGCAGCTGTTTTGTTGAAATTCAATTTTGCCGCTGATCGTTCTTACGTCTCAAGAGGGCGCCAAACATCTATCATGCCTGCATGATATCTGGTAAGTTTGTAAATGCTATCCATTTTATTAGCTCTCCCCTCGCCCCCTCCATTCTACATACCAGTAGAATGATAAATAAGTCAATACAGGTTTTTAAAAAAAAATCTCATTAGCATTATTCATTAATTTACATATTTATAGATATCTCACCTTCTTATTCAGTCTTTTGTTGTCTTCCCTCAGTTCTGTAACTAGATAAGAAAAAGTTTTCACAAACTAAGTGACAATCGCATAAACTTTCTAAATATTCATCAGTTTTTAGTTTGTTTTGAATTCTCTCTTTTATCATGAATGGGGGAGGGAATATTTTTAGGCCTATACTTTACGCAATCTTGATTTCATTATTATGCGGGAAATCGGTCAAATCGGGTTTATTTGTGTCGAGCATATATCCAATCGATTGAAAACATTCTTCAGTTATTGTCTTCAATTTGTTGGCATAAAAATATTCATGATGGCAATCTCTTGCGTTCATGAATTCTGTTAATTGTAAAACCATAATTTCCATTGGGCGTAGGCCTATTCTCGATCTTTATGTGATTACAAGTAAATTTGTAATGTATAAACAATTATTTATAATGTTTTTTTGTACCTGTATGATTTTGTGTCACAATATTGAACACAAAACTAGAACTAAATCAAACAAACGAATATTATATCATTATGATCCCAAACAGTGGCGGATTAAGGGGGAGGGGGGGGGGGGAGATAATGAGAGAGAGAGATGCCCACACTCAATTAGGATTGCGAGTCAGGATTTTATACTGGAATAGTGATTTTTAGCGGTTTTTAGCCCTTGTTTTACCATCATATTCTAACCAGCCATCATCAGGATGTATATGGAATACTTGTAAACTTATATTGTGGAGTAGTTTGGATCTACGCAGAAAGGCAAGTTTGTGTAATAACTGACCGTTTTTACTTTCAGCCCCACATATGACATTTTGTGTATCTTCTTCACTGTCTGGTCATCGGTACTAGCATTGACTCCCAAGACATTCCATCAAAGTGCAATTCTATTGTCATTCTAATTCTATTCAACGTTCAGGATGTCCAATGTTAGCCCGTCTGTGAATACCAGACAAACTGCAGCTGTAACTTGTCTGGTTATAAAAGACCTATTGAAGAATAAAGAGTTCAATGACCTTCTTACATCTGTTGTGAGTAATGCTATAGACAAGAAGATGAATGAGATATTGACAAGATTAGATCGAGTTGAGGGTGACGTCATTGACCTACAAAGCAAACTGGAAATGAAAAACAAAGAATTGGAAAAATTAGTAGGAAAGGTTTCACTCTGTGACAACACCACCGCCAAACTGGAAAATGCATTAAATACCATGGAACAATATTCAAGACGAGCATGTATCAGAATTTTTGGTGTAAATGAAGTGAAAGGGGAGAACACAGATGCAGAGGTAGCTAAGGTTGTCACAGAAACACTTGGCATCTCCCTTGATGTGGAGCGGGATATTGATCGCTCTCATCGCGTAGGAAAAGTAGTCCCAGCAGTATCAGCACTCCGAACTAGTACTGCAACATCCGATCCTCGACAGGAAACAAAGAAGCCACGACCAAGATCGATAATTGTGAAGTTCACAAGCTACAGAAAGAGAAAGGAAATATTAGAAAAAAGAAGGAAGCTAAAAAATACAGGAATATCAATTGTGGAAGATTTGACGACAAAGAATCAGAAATTGCTTGCAACTACACGCAGTACCCAAGGGGTACAATCTGCATGGTCTTCGGATGGACGAATAATTGCCTTGATTCCTGCAAGTGGAGGGAAAAGTATCACAAAACTCATCACCTGTGATAATGACCTTCAACATATAATAACTCACTGACAAATGACGTCATGGTATACTCTTGCCTCTCGAAAATGGCTCTAGTAACAATGAATTGACTGTAATCCACCTACTCCAAATGGATACTGTGTCATACCTGATTTGTTTGCTGTTGTTGTTGTCATTGCTTGCTTTGTTTGTTCTTTTTAATTTAATTTAGGTATGCTCTGTGTTATATGTAATTGTGTAGTGGAACCTAAAACTCTATCTTGCCACATATGTTGTCCTCAATCTGATAGCTTTTACAAAAACTCAAAATGTCTTGAAGTATGTACCTCTGTAGAAAAGGATCTCTGCAATTGTCCTTTTCCATCTTGTTTTCATAACATATTTGCCTTTAATAATACTGATGATATCGCATTTGAACATCTTTTTAAAAGGAATGTCAATACTTACCCATACCAACTTTTAAATAATCTCCGAAACATTGAAGATGTTTACTCTGATGACATGGATCATAATCTTGATGTCTTGGACTGTAAATATTATTTAGATGATGATTTCTTAACAAAAGCACTTGAATTCAAAGAAAATTTTAGTATTATTCACTTCAATTCTCGAAGCTTGTCTAAAAACTTTGATGCAATATCCGATTTTATATTTTCTCTTAATTTCGATTTCTCCATCTATGGCTTTTCAGAGACTTGGATCCATGAAAACACACCACATACTTTTAACCTACCTGGATATTCGTTTATACATAATGATCGCAAACATGCTAGAGGAGGTGGTGTGGGTTTGTTAATATCTGATCTTCTGGATTTTGTTATTAGACATGATATCTTAGAATGTTCTGAATATTATGAGTCTTTATTTATAGAAATTGTTATTCCTAGAGGGAAAAATATTATTGTCGGTGTTATTTATAGAAAACCTCAATCAAAAGTTATGGATTTTAATAAACACCTTCAGTCTTGTTTAGAAAAATTGAATACCGAACATAAACATGTATATATAATGGGAGATCTTAATATTAATCTACTGAATCATGATAATGTTTCTGTGAATGAATTTTTGAGTGCAATACATTTGAATAGCTTTGTGCCCTTAATTGATAAGCCAACGCGTGTTACAGAGACATCCTCATCTTTAATTGATAATATTCTTACTAATAACTATGGATCAAATGTGCTTTCTGGCTTATTTTACAATGATATTACAGATCATTTCCCAGTTTTTCAAATAACCCACTTTAAATTTCATGCACAATGTACTCCTACTCGTAAATTTCGTCGTATAAATGAAAGTACTATTAGAGCTTTTGAAGAAAAGGTGTATAATGTTGATTGGAGTGATGTATTTAACTGTACAGATACTGATGAAGTTTATAATATGTTTATAGATATGTTATCCAAAGTTTACGATGATGTATTTGTAATGGGAGACAGTAAGACCACAAGAAAAATTATTAAAAAGCCATGGATAACTGTAAGCATATTAAAAAAGATAAGATTAAAAAATAAATTGTTTAAGAAGTATAGGAAAAATTGTACTGATGACAATAAGAAAAGATATGTCAAGGTCAGGAATAATGTTACTAAAATATTACGTTGTGCACGCATAAACTATTATAAACTTAAATTTCAGCTCTTTAAAGGAAATATGAAAAAAACATGGAATATGATAAATGAATTACTTGGAAAATGTAAGAAGAATTTACCATCATATGTTACTATAAATGGAATAGATGTACATGATGAAAAGGATATTGCTAATAACTTTAATACATATTTTGTAAATATAGGAGCCTCTATGGCTAATTCTATACAACAAGATGATAACTTTGTTGATTTTTTATCTGGAAGATGTAACAACACCATATTTTTAAAACCTGTTAAAGAAACTGAAATATTGGAAATTATTAAAAATATGAACTCATCAAGTAGTAGTGGCATTGATGACATTAGTCCCCTTGTTGTGAAAAAAATTATTTATGGTATTGTGAAGCCTTTATGCTTTATTTACAACCTATCATTCTCATCTGGAATAGTACCCTTGAAATTAAAAACAGCAAAAGTTACACCTGTCTACAAAAAAAAAGATATCCATGATATTTCAAATTATAGACCAATATCTGTTCTTCCCGTCTTTTCTAAGATATTAGAAAGGCTGGCCTATAATAGGATTTTTGATTTTTTGTATAAAAATACTATATTAAATGAATTTCAATATGGTTTTATGAAAAATGTTTCTACTGAAATGGCACTTATTGACTTACATGATTATGTTGTTAATTCTTTTGCAAATAAATCATATACAGTTGGTGTTTTTCTCGACCTGAGTAAGGCATTCGATTCAATTGATTACTCAATATTGTTACATAAATTAAGTTATTACGGTATTAGAGGACTACCTTATTCATGGTTTAAAAGTTATTTACATAATCGAACTCAAGTTGTGTCTTACAACAATGTCATTTCAGATTCTTCTAATATTTCATTTGGTGTTCCTCAAGGATCGATTCTAGGTCCTTTGTTATTTCTATTGTTTATCAACGACCTCCCAAATTGTTCTAAAATATTAAAATTTATATTGTTTGCTGATGACACCAATATCTTATACTCAACAGATGATCATTTATCATTGTCAACTAATTTAAATAACGAACTACTAAAGGTCTCTAAATGGTTTAATGCCAATAAACTTACATTAAATATAGATAAATCAAATTATATGTTATTTTATACTGTGAAACAGAAACAAAAGTATAGTACTTTGCAAAACTTAGTTGTGAAACTCAATAATTCATCAATTGAACGTGTATATTGTACAAAATTTCTGGGTGTTTACATTGATCATGATTTATCATGGAAGACTCACATCTCTTATGTCAGAAAGAAGTTATCACAGAATATCGGTGTCATCAGCAAATTATGCCATATCCTACCAAAATGCATTCTTATAACATTGTATAATACTTTAGTCCTGCCCTACTTATCATACTCTAATGTTGTATGGGCTAATACATATTCTTCCAAATTGGAAGCCATTTTTATATTACAAAAGAGATTTGTTAGAATTGCCTCATCATCTTCATACTTGGCACATACTAAACCCTTATTCATAAAGTTAAGCATACTGAACATTTATAAATTAAATAATTATTTTAATGCAATACTACTTTTTAAACACAAGCTTGGTTTATTACCCAATAATTTATGCATTATGTTAACTTTAAACTGTTCAGTTCATAATTATAATACTCGAAACAAAATGAATTATTATTTATCTGCTATTACAAAACAATATGAATTACACTCTTTTAGACACAAAGCTCCTTCTGTATGGAATTCCTTACCGTCAGACATTACTTCTATTAATAGCCTGAACTCATTTAAAAGAAAGCTTAAATTATATCTTATTTCTAATAATCTTACATCATAAAAACACTCAATTACTCCACAATGCAAATTTGTTTAGGGTTGTGCGGTCTACATGTATGTTTTTGTTTTTGCTTATGTTCTACTTTGATTTGTTTTGTTTTGTTATTTTTTGTTATTGTTTATTCAAATACCATATATCATTTGTATGATTCCTATACTGTTTTTTTTCAGGTGGCTGTCCAGACAAACCCTCTAGGGTTTTTATACAGCAACCTAATTCCTATTTGTTTGTTTTTACTGTCAATATTGTACTATGTTAATCATACTTATGTAAAAGTAATATTTTGATGTCACCGTTTTTGTTTTTTTTACTATGGAATTAAATAAATACTGAACTGAACTGAACTGAACTGAGTGAGAGAAAAGAAACTGCGAAAATAAAATTTGAAAATTTGACATTTTTCTTCGTTGGGGGGGGGGGGGGGGTAAGGTCACCTTTTTTAGGTCAGCCACGGGCATAATTTTTTTTTTTTTTTTTAATTAAAAAAACAAAAAACAAAAAACAAAACAAAACAAAACAAAGGGGGGGGGGAGGGTTAGGTTTTTTTAAGGGGGGTTTACATACATACAAATATCTAAGGGGGGTTCAACCCCAACCCCCCCCCCCCCATCCCCCTGCGTACGCCCCTGAACGGAGGTAGAACACGAGATAAGAATAATCGTCACTTGAAGACAAATGGGGTGGTCTGCCTGTTTTTTTAAAGGATCTATTAACAGAGAAATGGAGATATATATATATATATATATATATGTGTCAGTAGATAGATAAAGAGAAGGAGAGAGGGAGACGGGGTATAGGTCTATATACAGTCATGTAAAAAGTAAACGAGCTGGACAGAGGGATAAAAGAGGAATCAGAATACACGTACTTGAAAGGTTCCATGACACATGCTCCGCCGACGATTGCTCCGCCGACAGAAACTCCGCAAAACGCGACAATTGCTCCGCGACATTTGCTCCGCGACATTTGCTCCGACGTCAAATGCTCCGCCGACAGGTGCTCCGCCGACAGTTGCTCCGCCGACAGTTGCTCCGCCGACAATTGCTCCGCCGACAGATGCTCCGCCGACAATTGCTCCGCCGACAATTGCTCCGCCGACAATTGCTCCGCCGTCAATTGCTCCGCAAAACGCGACAATTGCTCCGCCGACATTTGCTCAACCGACATTTGCTCCGCCTGAAGCGACACTTGCTCCGCCGACATTTGCTCCGCCGACAATTGCTCCGCCGACAATTGCTCCGCCTAGCTGAAGCGACAATTGCTCCGGTGACATTTGCTCCGCCGACAATTGCTCCGACGAAATTTGCTCCGCCGACATTTGCTCCGCCGACAATTGCTCCGCCGACAATTGCTCCGCCTGAAGCGACAATTGCTCCGGTGACATTTGCTCCGCCGACAATTGCTCCGACGACATTTGCTCCGCATGAAGCGACACTTGCTCCGGTGACATTTGCTCCGACGACATTTGCTCCGCCCAAAAAGTGTCCCATTAAATACAAATGCTACTAGTACTACGACAAATGCTTCGCCGACAATATTTTTTTTTCACGGGTTGTTTTTGTTTCTTTTTTTTTTCTTCATTTTCTGAATGCATTTCATGAAATTATGTAAATGAAATGAAATGAATGAATGTTGATGATGTGGGAGGAAAAAGCAGTTGCCTAAAAGTCATTTCGAATATACTGAAATAACTTTCCATCTATCACTGTACGTCCCACATAATGTACACTAAACACTCATTACATGTCATGGGAAGTTTTTTTTTTTAAAGTAGAGCAGCAAGCCACATTCCCCAATACGCGCATACCTCCTAGTTAATTTCAAACAGCTCATCAATATGTAAGACCTGAAATTACCTCAATGAAAGAAGACTAATAACATGAGAGGAAAGAAAAGAGCAAAGAAGACAACCGTTTTTTGCTATTCCCCATAATGTTTGATTTAAAAAAATAAAAAATAAAATTATAGCTCCTTACGCAAGTTCTCCGGCCCGGCGAAAGATAATTACTGGCCGCTCAAAATCTGTTTCATGTATTACTCATTAGCTGATCCAAAGCTCAAGGCTATCTCTCTCTCTCTCTCTCTCTCTCTTTCTCTCTCTCCCATGCTCCTCCTTTTCCTGTTTACACCGTTTTCTTGTCTTCTTTGCTCTTTTCTTTCCTCTCATGCTAGTAGTCTTCTTTCATTTCCATCACTTCTTCTCTGCTCCCCCTCTCGAGTTCTATTTCTCTCGTGAAATTGAAACGTAAAGTAATACAATCATGTAGTACATTCTTGTTTAGAATAATATTTTCAATAATATCCAGTCCATTTTCTAAAGGTTTCTTTCCTTTAGTTAAGTGTATGTAGCTTTAATATATATATGTTAGTGTGTAAAACACTCCGTTTCATTCGAGTACTTTGTTTTCACTGAATAATTTAAGGGACTCACGAAGCCACCGGAAGAAGAGCAATTGGCTTATCATGAAGAACTAACATCAAACTGCAACAAAATGATTTGTATAAATGTGAATAAGCAGAAAGGCTGCCATCTCATTTTCCCGTCTGAATGGGTTCTCTTCCTTACGTATATAAGTGCCCTTATTTTCTAAATTTTTTTTTTTTTTTTTTTTCTTATTTTCTAAACTTCCATGATGACCTAGTATATTGTATAATGCTTTACCTAGTAAGATGCATTGATCGAGGTAATTTCAGGTATTACATATTGATGAGCTACTTGAAATTAACTAGGAGGTATGCGCGTATTGGGGAATGTGGCTTGCTGCTCTACTTTTTTTAAAAATCTTCCCACGACATGTAATGAGTGTTTAGTATACATTTAATATATGGGACGTACAGTGATAGATGGAAAGTTATTTCAGTATATTCGAAATGACTTTTAGGTAACTCCTTTTTCCTCCCACTTCATCAACATTCATTCATTTCATTTCATCTACATTATTTCAAGAAATGCATTCAGAAAATGAAGAAGAAAAAAAGAAACGAAAAAAATAGGTGTAAAGAAAATATTGTCGGCGAAGCATTTGTCGTAGTACTAGTAGCATTTGTGGACACTTTTTGGGCGGAGCAAATGTCGTCGGAGCAAATGTCGGCGGAGCAATTGTCGCTTCAGGCGGAGCAATTGTCGGCGGAGCAAATGTCGGCGGAGCAAATGTCGGCGGAGCAATTGTCGCTTCAGGCGGAGCAATTGTCGGCGGAGCAAATGTCGGCGGAGCAAATGTCGGCGGAGCAATTGTCGCTTCAGGCGGAGCAATTGTCGGCGGAGCAAATGTCGGCGGAGCAAATGTCGGCGGAGCAATTGTCGCGTTTTGCGGAGCAATTGACGGCGGAGCAATTGTCGGCGGAGCAATTGTCGGCGGAGCAATTGTCGGCGGAGCATCTGTCGGCGGAGCAATTGTCGGCGGAGCAACTGTCGGCGGAGCAACTGTCGGCGGTGCATTTGACGTCGGAGCAAATGTCGCGGAGCAAATGTCGCGGAGCAATTGTCGCGTTTTGCGGAGTAAATGTCGGCGGAGCAATCGTCGGCGGAGCATGTGTCGGGTTACCACTTGAAAGGAGGCAGGACAGCAATGAAACACGGAATGATCTGTGTAAAGCTGAAATATTATTCACATATTTCATGTCGATCTATTTACAAAGTGCAGCAGGGCTTATCTTTTGTCAAAAAATACGTACCATGCAGTGACAGAGGTTCTATTATTTTCTTCTACAGTATTTCGCTTCTTTTGCACGACATATGCAAGCATGCTTGAAAAGTATTCGTTGGCTTTGTAAAGGCATTCGTGGTGTTATGTATGGTTAAGTTTGGATGGTATGCATTTAGACGCCTTCTTGATTTGCACAAATCACCAGTTCATTATGGAGTAGTTTTACTTTAAGCGAAGTTTAAACATCAAAGAACAGCCACTCGAGAAGGTGACATTTCTTTCGGATTTCAAAACACGAAGGTAAGAACCGCAAACTTTGAATTGTGAAGGAAGTGAACTGGGTCGTTTTGATGGGGGTGTGGACAATTATTATGTCGTAATAAACACGGAAATGAAAATCCTTTTGAAGAAACGGACATGAAACGAGTGTAAATCAAATATGGGACGAGGATGAAATGAGAATAAAGCGGGATCAAGAGAGAGAGAGAGGGGGGCAAATACAGAGGGAGACAGAGCAAGAATAGAATAGAAGGGCAGAGCAAGAGAGGGAGAGGGTGAAAGAGTAGAGACAGAGACGGAGAGAGAGAGACAGAGAGAGAAAGAAGGAGAGAGAGATAGAGAGAGAGAGAGAGATGGCAGTAGAGAGATAAAGAGAGAGGGGGGGGGACAGGGTATAGTCATGTGAAAAAAATGAATGAGCTGGACAGAGAGATAAAAGAAGAATCAGAATGCACGCACTTGAAAGGAGGCAGGACATGTGTAAGGAAACATGGTAGGGGTGAAATAAGAATATAAGGGGCAAAGTTAAGGGCTGGGGCGGGGGCGTGGGGAGGGGTCCAAAATTCCGTGAAATCAAAACCTACACGCACATACACGCACGCACGCACACACACACACACACACCCTGGCCTTGTGAATATATTCTAGCTTATGTGTAATGCTGAAATATTATTCACATATTTCGTGTCGATCTATTATCAAAGTGCAACGGGGCTTATATCTTTTGTCAATAAATCTGCACCGTGCAGTGACAATGGTTCATATTTCTTCCTTCTATTTTCCCCTATTTTGCACGACATGCAAGCATGCGTGAAAAGTATCGTTGGCTTTGTGAAGGCATTCGTGGTGCCAGGTGCGGTTTAGTTTGGATGGTATACACTTAGACGCCATCTTTATTTGCACAAACTAGTACATTATCGAATAGTTCTTCTTTAGCGAAGTTAAACATCAAAGAACAGCAAATCGAGGAGGTGAACTTTCTTTCGGACTTCAACATACGCAGGTAAGAACAGCAAACTTTGAAGTATAGGAAGTGAACTGGTGGGTCGTTTTGATGGGGATGTGGACAGTTATTTTGTCGTAAACCCCGTAAACACGGAAATGAAAGAAAAATGATGAAACGAGCGTAAATCGAGTATGAGACGAGGGTGAAATGAGAATAAAGCGAGATCAAGAGAGAAAGGCAGAGACAGAGGGAGACAGAGCAAGAGAAGAAGAAGAAGAGAGAGAGAGGGGGTAGGGCAAGCGAGGGATATGGAGACAGAGAGAGGGAGAGGGTGAAAGAGTAAAGAGAGATAGAGAGATGAAAAGACAGAGCAAGAGAAGGAGAGCGGTCAGAACAAGAGAGGGGAAGGGATATGACAGTTAGCAGTGTCTTTGTATTCAAATTATGTAAGGAAACATTCTTACTTTCTAGACTTTACTGTCAGACACTATTGAGTGACTGACTGACTTCTTCTTTTATCTGGTAATTGGTTAGATCAGAGAGCAAGCCGAGATGCGCCCGTTAGAATGATATAGTCCTACTAGTGTAGGTTTTTATTCAATCTGTAAAGGATATCTTTACAGATTGAATACAAACCTACACTAGTAGGACTATATCATTATAACGGGTGCATTTCGGCTTGTTCTGTGATCTAACCAGTAATAAAATACATAAAATGAGCGTTATAGGAAACATGAGCATTTGTATACATCAATAACCCACTTCTTATAATGGCCCCAAATTAACTGATTAAATCTCGGCGCAGCACATAATAGGTAAAACATGACGTGTAGAGCATTTCATGGAATAAGATAAAATTGTTAAAATGCATTCTTCATTTTGTCAATTAGAGTTAAAGGTGTAACTGGTTATTGTACAGGGTCAATGAACATATTGTCTCAATCTGAAATGGACTTGAAATGAGACCACCCTGTTGAAATAAAACTATAATAAATAAATCTTTCTTCCAAAGATACCTAATTATCAATGCTATACAGTTCAAATTTGGCATGTTGATAGACCATAATGAGAGGAGCATTTTATAACGTAATATGAAATCGTGAAAAATGCTCGGATACCCCAATTGTTTTATTATATGTGCATACAGAATGGGTTGTAGCTAGGTTCTTCATGATGTAAATTAGAGCCAAAGGTGTAACTGGTTACTGCACAGGGTCAATGGTCATAATTATATCGTCACAATCTATCTTCCCTAGATCCATGATGATCAAGGAGACACAATTCAATCTTGACATATGGATAGATCATAATGGGAGAAGCATTTTATAAAATAATATATCGTGTAATGCATTATTCGTTATGTAAACCATTATCATACGTATCACCTAATTCGTCTAAGTGACGAATTAAAGTCTAGTTGTATTTGTATTTGTATTGATTAACTTTTATTTGCATAGTCGTATGTAGTTTTTATCTACATTTATTCCACTGTCTTTTGCACAGTTCAAACAGATCGAGCTTCGATGACAAACGAATCTAATGTTACGATGCGCATTCTCTGGATACACAGTGATTTCAAGTAATGCCAGTTTAACATATGATAGGAAGGAAGGAATATAGGACATAATTATCTGCGACCAAAGAACTTACTGATCCATTAATGCCGCGAGACATTAACAGATATGGATGATGTGAATGAAGAGATCCACGATGCAGTGTCGCGGGGTAATCTTAAAGTAATCAAACGTTTGTTAAAACTTGGTTCAAACATCAATCAAACAAACAAAAGTGGAAACTCACCCTTACACATAGCAGTCCAGAATGGCCAGGAGAATGCCATCGAGTATCTCATAAATCATGGAGCTGATGTGGATAAGGCGAACCCAGATGGAAAAACACCCTTACATCTTTCTGCATCAATCGGATGTCTTAAAGCAACGGAATGTGTACTTAGCAATGGAGCTAATACGGACATAGAAGACAAGGACGGCTACTCTGCACTGTACAGCGCTGTAAGGAATGGTCATCTTGATATAGTACGATACTTTATCAGTCAGGGGGCAAAAGTGAATCACGTTAATACTAAAGGATGGACTCCTTTATTCATTGCAGCATGGTACGATAAACTTGATGTCACCAAATATCTTATCAGCCAAGGAGCTGAGTTGAATAAGGGAGGTGATGCAGGTACAACTGGATTATGCGGCGCTGCTATCAAAGGTCATCTGGATGTTACTAAATATCTCATCAGTCAAGGAGCTGAGGTGAATAGGGGAGATAATGATGGAAGGACTGCATTACACAGTGCAGCCAACAGAGGTCATCTTGATGTCACTAAATATCTCATCAGACAAGGATCTGAGGTGAATAAGGGAGATAATGACGGTTGGACTGCATTAAAAGTTGCTGCTCAGGAAGGTCAATTTGATGTCATCAGATATCTCATCAGCCAAGGATCTGAGGTGAATAAGGGAGATAATGACGGTTGGACTGCATTAAAAGTTGCTGCTCAGGAAGGTCAACTTGATGTCATCAAATATCTCATCAGTCAAGGAGCTGAGGTGAATAAGGGAAATAATGTGGGTTCGACTGCATTTCACAGTGCAGCCAGGAAGGGTCATCTTGATGTCACGAGATATCTTGTCAGTCAAGGAGCTGAGGTGAATAAGGGAGATAATGACGGTAAAACTGCATTATGCGATGCTGCTCTCAACGGTCATGTCGATGTCACTAAATATCTCATATGCCAAGGAGTTGAGGTGAACAGGGGAGCTAATGACGGTTGGACTGCATTACATCTTGCTGCTCAGGAGGGCCATGTTGATGTGACGAAGTATCTCATCAGTCAAGGAGCTGGGGTAAATAAGGGAAATATTGTGGATACGACTGCATTTCACATTGCTGCCACCAATGGTCATCTTGATGTCACTAAATATCTCATCAGCCAAGGAGCTGAGGTGAATAAGGGAGATAATGTCGGTAGAACTGCATTACACGGTTCTGCTTCTAATGGTCATCTTGATGTCACTAAATATCTCATCAGCCAAGGAGCTGAGGTGAATAAGGGAGATAATGACGGTAGAACTGCATTACGCCGTGCTGCTTTCAATGGTCATCTTGATGTCACTAAATATCTCATCTGCCAAGGAGCTGAGGTGAATAAGGGAGATAATGTCGGTATAACTGCATTACACGGTACTGCTTCCAATGGTCATCTTGATGTCACTAAATATCTCATCAGCCATGGTGCTGAGGTGAATAAGGGAGATAATGACGGGGTGACTGCATTTCACAGTGCAGCCAACGAGGGACATCTTGATGTAACCAAATATCTCATCAGTCAAGGAGCTGAGGTGAATAAGGGAGACAATGCCGGTAGGACTGCATCACGTTGTTCTGCTTTCAGTGGTCATCTTGATGTTACGAAATATCTCATCAGCCATGGAGCTGAGGTGAATAGAGGAGATAATGACGGTTGGACTGCATTAAAAGTTGCTGCTCAGGAGGGCCATGTTGATGTGACGAAATATCTCATCAGTCAAGGAGCTGGGGTAAATAAGGGAAATATTGTGGATACGACTGCATTTCACATTGCTGCCACCAATGGTCAACTTGATGTCACTAAATATCTCATCAGCCAAGGAGCTGAGGTGAATAAGGAAGATAATGTCGGTAGAACTGCATTACACGGTTCTGCTTCTAATGGTCATCTTGATGTCACTAAATATCTCATCAGCCAAGGAGCTGAGGTGAATAAGGGAGATAATGACGGTAGAACTGCATTGCGCGGTGCTGCTTTCAATGGTCATCTTGATGTCACTAAATATCTCATCAGCCAAGGGGCTGAGGTGAATAAGGGAGATAATGTCGGTAGAACTGCATTACACGGTTCTGCTTCCAATGGTCATCTTGATGTCACTAAATATCTCATCAGCCATGGTGCTGAGGTGAATAAGGGAGATAATGACGGGGTGACTGCATTTCACAGTGCAGCCGACGAGGGACATCTTGATGTAACCAAATATCTCATCAGTCAAGGAGCTGAGGTGAATAAGGGAGACAATGCCGGTAGGACTGCATCACGTGGTTCTGCTTTCAGTGGTCATCTTGATGTTACGAAATATCTCATCAGCCATGGAGCTGAGGTGAATAGAGGAGATAATGACGGTTGGACTGCATTAAAAGTTGCTGCTCAGGAAGGTCAACTTGATGTCATCAAATATCTCATCAGCCAAGGAGCTGAGGTGAATAAGGGAAATAATGTGGGTATGACTGCATTAAACATTGCTGCCTCCACAGGTCATCTTGATGTCACTAAATATCTCATCAGCCAAGGAGCTGAGGTGAATAAGAGAGATAATGACGGTGTGACTGCATTACGCGATTCTGCTTTCAGTGGTCATCTTCATGTCACTAAATATCTCATTAGCAAAAGAGCTGAGGTGAATAGGGGAGATAATGACGGTTGGACTGCATTTCACAGTGCAGCCACGAATGGTCATCTTGATGTCACGAGATATCTCATCAGTCAAGGAGCCGAGGTGAATAAGGGAGATAATGTGGGTAAAACTGCATTACGCGGCGCTGCATTCAATGGCCATCTTGATGTCACTAAATATCTCATCAGCGAAGGAGCTGAGGTGAATAGGAGAGATAATGACGGTTGGACTGCATTAAACCTTGCTGCTCAGGAGGGTCAACTTGATGTAACCAAATATCTCATCAGTCAAGGAGCTGAGGTGAATAAGGGAAATAATGTGGGTACGACAACATTAAACATTGCTGCCTCCACAGGTCATCTTAATGTCACAAAATATCTCATCAGTCAAGGAGCTGAGGTGAATAAGGGAGATAATGACGGTTGGACTGCATTTCACAGTGCAGCCACGAATGGTCATCTTGATGTCACGAGATATCTCATCAGTCAAGGAGCCGAGGTGAATAAGGGAGATAATGTGGGTAAAACTGCATTACGCGGCGCTGCATTCAATGGCCATCTTGATGTCACTAAATATCTCATCAGCGAAGGAGCTGAGGTGAATAGGAGAGATAATGACGGTTGGACTGCATTAAACCTTGCTGCTCAGGAGGGTCAACTTGATGTAACCAAATATCTCATCAGTCAAGGAGCTGAGGTGAATAAGGGAAATAATGTGGGTACGACTGCATTAAACATTGCTGCCTCCACAGGTCATCTTAATGTCACAAAATATCTCATCAGTCAAGGAGCTGAGGTGAATAAGGGAGATAATGACGGCAGGACTGCATTACGCTGTGCTGTTTTCTATGGTCATCTTGATGTCACGAAATATCTCATCAGCAAAGGAGCTGAAGTGAATAGAGGAGATAATGACGACTGGACTGCATTAAACCTTGCTGCTCAGGAGGGTCAACTTGATGTCACCAAATATCTCATCATCCAAGGTGCTGAAGTGAATAAGGGAAATAATGTAGGTTTGACTGCATTAAACATTGCTGCCTCCAGAGGTCATCTTAATGTCACAAAATATCTCATCAGTCAAGGAGCTGAGGTGAATAAGGGAGATAATGACGGTTGGACTGCCTTACACAGTGCTGCTCAGGAGGGTCAACTTGATGTCATCAAATATCTCATCAGTCAAGGAGCTGAGGTGAATAGGGGAGATAATTACGGTAGGACTGCATTACGTAGTGCTGCTTTCAAGGGCCATGTCGATGTCACTAAATATCTTATCAGTCAAGGAGCTGAGGTGAATAGGGGAGATAATGAAGGTACAACTGCATTACATCTTGCCGCTCAGGAAGGTCACCTTGTTGTCACCAAATATTTCATCAGTCAAGGGGCTAAGGTGAATAAGGGAGTTAAAGAAGGGAGGAGTGCATTACGCAGTGCTGCTTTCAATGGTCATCTAGATGTCACCAAATATCTTATCAGCCAAGGAGCTGAGGTGAATAGGGGAGATAATGATGGTACGACTGCATTACACCATGCTGTTCAGAATGGCTACCTTGAAGTTGTTAAAGTCCTTATGGCAGGAGGAGCACAATTTGACGTAGGAGATATTCACGGCCAGACACCTTTACAACTGTCCCTAATCCTCGGGTACGGAAGCATTGCTGATATATTCCAGGACCGTTCCAATTCCGAGGTAAACATTGAAAAAAAATTCTTTATTTCAAATTCATCTACATTGATTTTTCAATTCATGAATGAAACAAAACAAGTACTGAACTTCAATTTAGACCAAATAATGCATTGGCTACCCATCCATTTTCGTTTCTGATTTTAACAGCTCGAGCTAGGTTGGCTCACTGCCTTTGTATCACCGCTAATAATCATACATAATTATAACTCCAGTAATAGACCTTATTGCTGCTTCATAGACATTATAGACTAGTCACAATTACTTGAATTATTGGATTTACTTGATCACCTGTCAATACTTAATATCTATTTTATATTCTCAAGTTTTTGCGTATTTCTTTATATCCAGCTCGACCAGAATGATTTAACGGATATCCACCTTGCTATCCAACACGGTCACACCTCTACCATTGAGAAGTTAATTTCTGAGGGAGCTGATCTCAATGTCCAGTCACCTGACGGACAGATGTGTCTTCATGAAGCCATTAAGCTCTGCAATAACAGCAAGAAGATTGTGGAACAAACTGACACCCTTAGAAAGGTGAGTAACACCAATGAGACCGACACCAGACCAACGAGAGTCGGAACAACAAATTACTTTACAGTGTACGTCAAAATATTGGTCAGTTTTGAGTCCACATGGAGTGTTACTGACATATCCTGCTTCTCTAGGTCGGTAGTTAGTCCTATCTGAAACCCAGTATTGGGCTAAGAAAAATGTGTACGTTTGTGTGTTTGTGTGAATGGGGAAGTTTTCAACGAAAATAGGGATTTTCACTACTGTGAACCCAAGAGACGGCGTAAAACCATGGACCTTCCTAATAAGTACATGGTAAAACCGTTTTTGTGATGCTTATCTACCTTGAATATGGAGGGACGATAGTGTGCTAAAAATAAAACATATACATGTAATTGTTTTTTGTTTCAGATCTCCGATGATTATTACAGGGGCGAACTATCTCCTAAGAGGGCCTTGGTGTTTTATCTCCTAGAGAATGGAGCCAAGTTAGATGTGAGGGACGAGAGAGGCAATCTACCAATCCAATATGCCAAGGACGAAGTGGTCAAACAGATGATTTTGTCGAGGTGATTTTGTCATATTATGAGGAATATCAATGTCCCCGTCAATTTTAGACAAAAGATTGATAAAATATCTTATTTTTTGAGACTTGGTAACGGAATGCCATTTTAAAAATTGCAATTCCAATGGCTTTATTGGAAATTATTTTACTTTTGCTGAAAAAAAAAGATGTGTAAGTGGAACAATTACATTGTACATTGTTCGTGACAAGTATGACTCTTTATATTTTCGGGGCTTCTTATTCAGCGCTAAAAGGTCGACTACTCAATCCCTGTTTTCCTTCTACTCAGGTAAACGATTCAAATTCCCTACCATGTTTGTTTACAAGATATATTCTAACTGTAGTTCTTTATATGTTTGTATTTTACGGCATTACCAGGTGCAAAGGTATATATTTTTTCTTCTTTTTATACCTAATGCTTAGATAAGAGCCTCATTTAAAAAGTAATAATCCTCGATAGGTGTCTGCCCAAATTGTATAGAAATGACTTAACCACTTTTTACGTATGATTAATTTCAGGTTACCTTCTTTAGAGGAGATCAAGTCTCATCGAGGTAAGACCATTCAAACACATATTCCTTTATGAGGACCCACCTCTAAGTTTACATCAATGGTTAAAATACAATAGATAAACGCTGAACGAATCCCAAAATGAGAAGGAAAAAAAGAGAAATAAAAAGATACATATGAAAAAAAAGTAATGTGGAGAATATATTATGGATTTACTATCATAGGCCCTAATTTAAATATTACATACTTGTATTGATTACCAGAGTGTGGGAATTAACACAACCCTTTGAAATTGTAATGAATTCAATTATAATTGTGGACAAGATTGGACTGAAAACAAGTATTGGTTTTTCATTCCAATGACTCCAAACCCATTTAGTTTGTTTCAAATATGTTCTTATTATCGTGTAATTTCCTTATGTTTTAAATAAACAACAGATGAACCATCAACACCTGCCATCGTCTCTGTTGATGCCAAAAGCAATACCAGTCAGGAAATTGAACTTGAAGACCATGGCGTAGCAATGTTTATTCCTCCGGAGGCTGTTCATCAGAGTGACCGGTGCAAGATCACCTTTTCTCTCCTACGAGACCTTCCAAGTGTTGACATCCAAGATGATGAATCAGTGGCCTGCTACGGGATCAGATGTGACCCTCCAAACATGATCTTCCACCAACCTGTTAGGATTAGGATACCACACTCTACCTTGACCATCAACCCTGATCAAGTGAAACCAGACATTGTTTCCCATGTATGGGATTCTGTAAAAGGTAAGTTCATCTGGTCAGATGCCGAAACTAACCCGTTTTTAATGCTGGAGTAATGGAACTTTGACGCCCTGAGATCCTTTTGCATCAAACCAAGCAAAGCACTTTCGGGACAACACTGATGAGTTACGATATGGATAAGTGGTAGAGATTGGTCTCGTATCTGGGAGGTCTCGGGTTCGAAACCCAGTCAATGTGCTAGTGCCCTTTGGTAAGTTAATACTTACCAAGTGGAATGAAGAGGACTTAAAGCTGCTTGTCTCCTTGATGTTTTTTAACAAATTCACTGCTTTCCTAGCAGTCGGGTAAAATAGCAAAGCAAACTAAAACAATACAAATATAAATGTTAAGTATACGATGCCCTGTTATTATCTTCGTTTTCCATTGCAGGAAATAGAAATTTAAATATACCATATGCACGATGAAACTTGATTCTTAAATCCTGAATTCCGTAGTAGTTCTAGTTCTAGGTATCGTCATCACGGCGCCACAACGTCGTAAGGAACAATTTACAACTCGCATTTTTCTGTATAAATTTCGTTAAAGGGAAACGGGTGAAAGGACAGAGTTTGTGCTCGGTAGGATGGCTTATTAAACTTGAAACAATTTTAATTAATTATTCTCCACAAAAATATCATTGCTGACAGAAATATTGGCTGTCACTATTTACATTTCAAAGGCCAGATCTGCTCTATTGCTAATTAACACTTCGTAAAACAAATGCATTTTGTATTTTTTTTTACCCACTAACAAAAGATCTACCAAGAACATCCAGAATGATATCATCCAGCTCACCAGACGAACCACCATACTGCAGAGTGTACGAGAGACATCTTGAGTTGTACATTGGTCACTGTGCTGAGTGGTGGGTTCTTATTCCTCTCGTACACCATGTGATCCGACACCAACTTATGTGCACTCCATACATCCCAGATAGGATAGAAAGAGGCACAGAGATTGAAGTTCATCTTCATATCCATGCGAACCTTCCTGGGATGGACGCGGTAAGCACAAAGCATCGGCACCATGAAAGAATCATAGCATTTTCTAGCGGTGTAGATTGGGTCGTAGATTGGGGTGCCAACATATTATATGCAACTGTAGAACAAAAAGGAAGGAACTAGATCATTGATTGAGGCAAGGGTGTAGGAGGGGTGAAATTGTCCTCTTTCTTATATTCTTCTTTCTCTCTGTCCCTCTTCCCCCTTTTTCGAAAAATGCTATGTTTACCCATATTCAAAACATCTAACCGACTGTATTTACACATTCAGGCATTCCATCTAATTACTCACGCCTGTAATAAGATGCCTTATCGATTATCCGCCATTACGATCGAAATTCTGAATGCTTTTTCTCTCAAAATTTAGGTGTAGGCTACTTGTATTAAGTTTGAATATTACTTTTTACATGAATAAGATTCATTTTGTGACGTTTGCTGAAGGCTCTTTATACTATTTTCGCACAGGAGGTTCAAGAGGAGGAGAAGAAGCAGTCATACCGCAAGGTTCATCCCTCGGTTCCAATCAGTATTGCAACAAAGTCTGGTGACGTTCAAGTCATATGCTGTCGTCAGGAGGAGTTTGAGCAAAGGAAAGTAATTAATTAGATTACAATTGTTTTTCTTCGTTTTCTTATCGTCCGTCCTACCTGCTTTCTTGTTAACGCGGGATCTTAATAACTGCTTCAAGTACGAGGTTTAACCAGGTGATAATGTGTATCAACATAGGAAAACGACCTCTTTAGAATTTTGGGATAGTAGGTCAAATTCCAATGGTTATATAGGTTATTTTCTGAAAATACAGGTCTTAGCCTCATTATTACAATATTTAAAGAACCACTACATGTATGAGCTTCAAACCTGGTGAACGTGTGTATCCCCATAGGAAGATTACCCATTTAGATTTTAGAGGAAGAAGGTCAATGGTCAAAGGTCAATGAAGTCACAATATTGCACAAACGGCGATGTATACTTTTCGACTGTTTGCATTCAAACAGCTCTTGTTCCTTATATAAATCTATCGTAAATGGTTTATATTCTGTACTGTACACCGCTTAGTTTTTTATTCATTGTACGGTTTTGAAATTTAACTCCCTATTAGTACAGCGGATAAGCTCCCATATAATTGAAAATTGTGCACTTTTTGAGAAAAGCATGAAACTTCTAGCATAGTTAGTTTAGACCAAAATATTTATTTTTAGATGTGGAGGGAAGTCAGATTTGACCTCTGATGACCCTGAGAGGTTAAATCCAAAATGGCCACCAGTCCGCATGGTCTAATTTATTGTACAAACACGCTTAACTTTTGAACCAAATAAATAGTCCAGAAAAACGTTTAAGGTGTCATTTACAATTAACTTGGGGATACCAATCCATTTAGTAATACTTTTGAGATCGCCAAAACTTAGGGTTTTGCATGTAGGTCAAGGTCAAGGTCAAAATTGACTAAAAAATAGCAAGTTTTGAATGGTTACAAAAAGTTTTTCCATTTATTTCTCATTCGTTCTCCCCTATGTTCTCAAATTTCTTTAGGAATGGTTTTCTTGCATAGTCCGGATGTGGAGGGAAGTCAGATTTGACCTCTGATGACCGTGAGAGGTTAAATCCAAAATGGCCACCAGTCCGCATGGTCTAATTTATTGTACAAACACGCTTAACTTTTGAACCAAATAAATAGTCCGGAAAAACACTTACGGTGGCACTTCCAACTAACTTGGAGATGCTAATTCATTTGGTAACACTTTTGAGATCGCCAAAACTTAGGGTTTTGCATGTAGGTCAAGGTCAAGGTCAAAATTGACTAAAAAATAGCAAGTTTTGAATGGTTACAAAAAGTTTTTCCATTTATTTCTCATTCGTTCTCCCCTATGTTCTCAAATTTCTTTAGGAATGGTTTTCTTGCATAGTCCCCCACCTTAATCCCTTTCGGTTAGTTTATTTCAAATTTTGATTTGACCTCTGATGACCCTGAGAGGTCAAATCCAAAATGGCCGCCAGTCCGCATGGCATAATTGTACAAACACGCTTAACTTTTGAACCAAATAGTCCAGCAAAACATTTTATGGTGTCATTTCTAACGAACTTGGGGATGCCAATTCATTTGGTAACACTTTTGAGATCGGCAGAACTCAGGGTTTTGCATGTAGGACAAGGTCAAGTTAAAACATGACTAACAAATAACAAGTTTTGAATATTTACACAAGAACATCCCTATGTTCTCAAATTTCTTTAGGAATGGTTCCCCTGTATAGGCCCCCAACTTAATCCCTTTCAGTTAGTTTATTTCACTAATCATAGCACCAGACCATTATTTGTCTTGTAACTGACCCCATGCATAAAATGGTCAGTGGGCAGCTAGACAGTATACGGCAAACACCTCATTTCAAGTCAGGAAAACTGCTCCTTTCCATTACTGCTCAATAAAACTGGTAAGTTGTTCTTTAAGTTACTTTGTGTTTTATTTGGTTCTAAGTAATTTAAAGGATCACTACAAAGTTTGAGGAACAGGCCATAAAGCAAAATAACGGTTCTGCTAACACTTGACAACATCACCATGACCAGCAACATGGAGTGCAGGCAGTATTCCTGAGGGATGTTAAGGCACCTGTGACAGTACTGGAAGAGATGGGGAATCCATTTCTAGAACAAGGTCAAGACCTAATAGTCATTGGCACAAGTGACATATCATGGAAATGGGAAGAATTAGGATCGAGACCCGGCCTAGGTAAGGAGCAGTACACAAAGTTTGTGACAGAAAGGCTAGAGCAGTGTACGACACCTTTCACAGGTTATGTCAAGGTTATGGCACAGCTCGCAGCACTGACTCTTTTCGAGGACGTACATCTCGTGTCAGACACGAGATGGAGATATGGACAATTTATTCTCCCATGAAAACCAGGCAGCCCCGCCAGTTAAAGCAGATGTACTTTGCTGCCTGGAATCAAATCGGCGCGAAAACAATAGTGCACCTGTGGCCCAAGCAATGAGTTATTGATGGTGCAGCTGTGGTTCAAATGCTCAATCCTGGAACATCAAAAACATTACAAGAGTATGGAGAAAGAATGTTTGCCCCATACATCTTTGCTCGACTCGAGAAAAGCATCCGCATCGACCTTGGCTATGGTGAATACTTACCTGCTTGCCTGAATGCCTCATAAGACAGGAAAGGGGAAAGGGCACTAGAAAAAGGGTGGCTCTAACTTCTACTGTGCTGCCCAAAAAACTGGAAGGAATTCCTTCGAGTCAATGAGAACAAAACCGAATTGTTTGCTTTCCTAGCTGTCACGCGAAACCGTTCATCTTACTCTACCACAGGGCAAGGAACTGTATGGAACAGAAGTGGGGTACTGCTCTCCTGCTGAGTCACACTTGGCAGGCCTTGCCCCATGCTCGTACGAGGAGGCTGACACTCGTCTACTTCTGCATGTGGGAGATGCTGTGTAAAAGGGGTGTAAAAGGGTAACCATACGTACTGTTGGTACTGATGAGGTTGTACTGACCGTGGCTTCATTCAGCAAGACAGCTCCTGATGAGCTGTGGATCGTTTTTGGTGTCAGATCACGCTTTCGGTACATAGCTTTTCACAAAATGGTTGCCACCATGAGTCCGACACAGTGTATGACTCTCTCATTCTTTCATGCGTTCACCGGGTGTGACACTGTTTCTGCATTCAGAGGAGAGAAGACTGCCTGGGAAACTTGGAAGTCTTTCCCAGAGGTGAACAATTTCCTCAGTGAACTCCTGTGCATGCCTAGTGAGGTCAGTGAAGGACCAATGTTACTGCTAGAGCGATTTGTGGTGCTTATGTCAACTAACAAGTCCCTGGTACGACCGAATAAGTGAGAGCGTACGTGGTAGTGAATGATGCCAGGAAACAGCTCTTCGCACAGAAGTCTAGAAACCTGGAGAACCTTCCTCCAAACTAGGCAGCATTCAAGCAGCTCATCAAGCGCACTTGCTACCAGGCCAACTTACTATTGGAACTAGACATTCGCCATGAATCCAGAGATGCCAAAGCCATCTGATTGGGCTGGACAAACGTAAAAACTGTGTGGCAGCCTCTTTGGACCACTCTCCCGGAGGTATAAAAATCGTAACATGAATTGATACACTGTCGCTGCAAGAGAGGATGCATTGGATGTTGCAAGTGTGTCAAAGCTGTGAGCTCTTGTTTTGGAGACTGTTAAATTTTGATCGTTACCATTAGGATATTCATAAGTTGTGGACCTTGCTAAATTCATGTGGATATGAACAGGTTTTAGGTCGTATTTGGAATAGCTTATTTGGTCTTCTGGGCCCAATTTCATAAAGCTGCTTACCGGTAAGCAAATTTTCGTGTGCTTACGGTTAGCAGTGCTATGGAGTAGAAACTCATACGTAACGTAAGCATAGAACCGGCCGATAAGCAGCTTATGAAATTTGGCCCTGGATAGTAAAAGTGGTCTTACATGGGTCTTTTTATTATTTTTTAAAATAATGACTCATTAAGTGTCAAAATAGAGGTAAAGTTAAAAAACAAAAACAAACAAACAAACAAACACTTTTTTGGACGAATATGATATTGACCTTGACCTTATTGCAAATCTCTGAGTTCTGGCGATCTCAAAAGTATTACTAAATGGATTGGTATCCCCAAGTTAATTGTAAATGACACCTTAAACGTTTTTCTGGACTATTTAATTGGTTCAAAAGTTACCCGCGTTTGTACATTAGACCATGCGGACTGGCGGCCATTTTGGATTTGACCTCTCAGGGTCATCAGAGGTCAAATCTGACTTCCCTCCACATCTGAAAAAAAATCTTATGGTGAAAGCTATTATGCTAGAAGTGTCATGCTTTTCTCAAAAAGTGCACAATTTACTTGCTAAGCCGCTGCACAATATACCTATATCAATTTTTGGGATATTACTCGTTTATAGTGCGCTTATGACTATTATAATTATTTTATAATTGTTTTTTTCCCGATCAACAGTTTTATAATAAATATCATTACTCTAATGAGGATATTGCAAACTTATTATTATTAATATTATTATCACCATCATTTTTTAGTCCGGACAACAGGTTCTCTCTCAAAAAGATATTCAAAGCAAACTGAAACACAGCTTTTTACTACCCGTGACTTCGCGTGAGGAGAATACAGACTTCCCAGTAATTATCACGATTACACAGGCTGGAATGGTCGGGGTTTCATTGACTGTTGCTTTCTTAATCAGATACTCAGGTATGTATACTCCGTTTCTATATGGTCATTATAAAGTTGTGATGAAGACTAATTATAAGTAAAAAGTGTATGTATGAGTTAAAAGCATTATGAATAAACTAGAATTTCAAATACTGAAATTAGTTCAATTTCCACGGCCTTTTGAATCACCTATTGAAATGTGCAAACATATCAATGAAATGAGCGTGGTTTCTATACACATTATTACAATAGGGTACTGGAAATGCACTCCAATTGATTTCTTGAAAAGTATATGGAAATGTGCTTGATTCATTCAAATAAAAAAAAATTGTTGGAAAAAGATGAATACAAATACATACCATTGTTAATACCATAGATTGAGCGAAAGCTCATAGCCATATTACGGTGGGTTGTTTGTAGGGTACGCTGCAATGTGACCTCCGATTCCCGTCGAAATATTAGTCGGTACATTTTTTGAGAAATATTGCCACTAAAAGTGAACATCCGTCTAAAATGCATAATCGGCTTTATATCGGTAATTTTGGCAGGATTCTTGGAGTATCTTTGTCAAACGACAGTTTTGAACATGATAAGGTTACTTATTAAGTCAGTACACATCAGAATATCGATTGCTATGTTTTCCCCATTTTTTTTTTAAATCACAGATGATCTGAAGCATGAATCTTCTTTAGTACCCGTTTCCTTCGTAGGGTAAGCTTGCATTCGGACCATTTATATTACTTCGCAGAATTGAATGTTTTTCCAATGAAATGAATTTTACTTTCGTAGCATGGGGGGGGGGGGGGAGGGAAGGGGGTAGGGATAGAGGAGGGAAGGCGGTGACGGGGACGGGGTAGGGAAAGTGATCTCTGTTTTAATTTCGAAACGACTTTCTTCACAACTCACCACCCCCATTCTTACTTATCTACTGAGTGAGTTTTGGAAAGCAGCTGACATGGATTATAAATAGGAAATTTCATCGAGGAAGAAATAGAGTTACTTCAGCCAAGAAGTTTCCAGCTGCTGGTAACTTCTTGCTTCCAGCGAAGTCAGAAACCCATAAGTGTGTATTAACTCTCCCTGGTAATTCGATGCCATTCAGGTGTTGACCCAATGATATGTGTTTTGATTCAACCCGGGGGAGTTTACTTGTTTGAAGAACAGTTCTAATATGTCATGCACTGGGCCCATGGCTAATCACCTCATCTTCATCGGCAGTAACATTTTCCTGCCGCTTGTAAAAACAACATTGTATTCCTTTTTTAAACATGTTACTATGCTGGTTGAACTTTTTAGAGTGTGCTCTTTATTAGTATTATTATAAGTATTATTATTACAAATAGTATAGTATTTTCATCATTATTATCATTAAAATTTTGATTGATGTTGTTGCTGTTAAATGGAGCTATTGTTATTATTATTGAAACTAATTATAAATGTATCGCGGTAATTATTTTCAATAACAATAACAATAGATACATTTAACAGCAACAACAGCAATCACAATTGTAATGATAATACATGTAATAATGAAAATCCCTTTATCTCGCTTTTCAGGGTAGTCGAAGAAGTCTCGAGAAGTGACCTGGAAGATATCGATGTCCACACCATTGCTGAAAAGATGACAGTGGATCAGTTCTATGACCTGGGGATAGCTCTCGGTTTCCGAATACAACAGTTGGATAACATAGAATACAGGAGGTTCAGAGACATACAGCAGGCTACCTATGACATGCTGGTAAAATGGCGACAGGCACAGGCCTCTGGTCAACAAGCAAAGGAAACGTTCCTTTCACTCATGAAATCTTTAGACTCACCTGCTGAGCAGTTGGAGATGACAGGTTTGCCGATGTCAATCTAACTTTCTTTCAATCAACCCTTCTTTTCAAATTTAATTTTTTACAATATTAATGGTTTGATTGTGGTGTCGATAGGATTAAGAAGATTAAAATATGCTACAAATAAAGAATAATAAGGGGTATGAGTACGTTAATTTATTCCATAATGCTGTTTTTTAACGAAGCATATGTATACCAGCAGGTATTCAACGAAACAAAGAAACAATGAAACCAACAAAGGCACCTATGTTCAAATTAATCCTGTACATTTATGAATGTCTAATGATTTTATCTTATAGTCATGAGTTGCACAAAAATCGTATATATGTATAGTTGTAGCAGAAAAGTGTAGAATATCAGGAAATTGTAGTTTATGTCAAATTCTTCCGGTTGCAATATCTTGAAGGAAATATAATATAAAAGAGATGTAAATTTACTCATTCAAAAAGTATTTCGTTTTTGTAAGTATCGCTGCTGAAGTATATCAAGCACTTAAGAAATTTGTAAAAATATAGTGAGAGAGAAAGAACAACTTCAGACCAACCTTGGTATCAGCTATCAAGTTAACCTTGTCTTCTCTTGATTTCCTTATATCCTTAAATGCATATCGTCTCCTTTAACTTGATCTACGTACATCAGACATCGGTTCTGCTGGGTGAGTCTATAATTCCAGGCTACTGTCTCTGTGTATTTCTTTATCGGTATCCAAGTACATAATACTGTTACAATTTAATGACTTTAAACTAAGTACATATAGAGGTGTTATACAATATTCTGTGTATTCGTCAAAGGAATATGAGTATACTGGAAGATTGCACTATTAAACTAGAACAGAACAAACTTAAACTTTAGATATGACACTGAATGAAAACAGAAAAAGAGAAAAGAAAGGAAGATGAGGGGGGAGGGGAAAGAAAGGCAAAGACAAAATTGAATGTATGCATGCGTACGCACACTCACTTATATATACATTGGTATATATATATATATATATATATACCATCCCCCCCCCCCCCTTCTGGTGTAAATAATATTTCTTCCACCCAACAGTGAAGTCTCGGACAAGACAATTCTTGCATTCTCCAGGGAGATCAAACCAGAACAGTTTTCTGAGATTGGCGGGAAGCTGGGTCTAAAGAAGGCAGAGCTTGAACACATACAACACCGGACACTGTCTAACAGGAAAGACGCTAACATCCAAATGCTTTCCAAATGGAAAGCATCTCAAACCTCAGGGAATGAAGCGATTCAGACTTTAAAACTTGTTTGGGAGTCTGTCAAAGCAGTACCAAACGTGGAGAAACTAGAAGGTATGGGTAAAACGATTACGATTATGCCGAATAATGTGTAAAACGCCTCGTAGTATTTTTCTTTATTTATCCAGGACTTCGTGGAGGAAAGTTTCCACAGGATAAGAAGAATCATGCATACTATCTTGTATAAGAAAATGAAATGTCCCTGTGCAAGAAACTGCGAATGCAGAATACAAGGTCACATGTACCAGTTTTAACTGACTACAGCAGGAAATACAATAACATGTAGAATAAATAGGACCATGTTACACACTTTTAAGTACGAGGAGGTCAATTTCTGACACCTTTTATTTGGATAATATATTTCTGTGAATGTGCAGAAATATCTAAGATGTTCACACATTCTATGTCGTGTAATGAAGCTTAGTCTTTAACAGAAATATAATACAAGTTTGATTAATGATTTTAATGCGACGCTTTTAGATTATATTACTACGTTTAGGTAATGACGTGTCTTTTTTCAGATGAAGGTAGTTCTCGTAAACTAGAACTGACTCCTGTGGAAAAGACAAAACCAAATGAACCTAGTTCTGAGCCTGAAGATATGGAGATCATTGTAACTTCAGCTTGTGGTAAGTAGACGCACATTTTAGTGGTCCATGTTTATGAAATCATGAAATTGAATGACCTTCATGTACTGTTAAAGTCATCATAATAGTGATATTAGGACTGCGTAAAGAAAGAGAAGTTCTTAATTTTCATTTACAAATGTTTGCAATTTCAAATCGGTATGGATATTCGATTTAATTTCGTAACCAAACTGAGGTTATAGAAATTAATCAAAATCACTTACATAAACAAACATAACATTTTTCATTACATAAAATGTTCTAAAATCCCTACTGCATTACATATAGCTATTTGCGCCCTCTATATGGCGAACGATGCCTAATCGGTGCCCGTTGGTCCCCCATGATCCCCCTTTTCTTATGTTATTTAAGAATTGATTTGATGAGATAACCACCTGTCAGTGACCTTGCAGGGGCTGGCCAAACTATTGCAGGAGGGCTTTAATTTTTTTTATTTCAAATCAACGAATCATATTTCTTCAAAGATGGTGTTCTCAGTGTAACTCCAGGAAAGCATTCGGAGTCTCCTCAGGATCTTGACCGGCATGGTGGAGTACCAGACACAGAAGAGCTTTGCAGCGTCGCCCTCTCAGTGAAAAATCTTTCAACTGCGTGTTCACTTGGGAAAGCCCTCCGCATAAATGATGACCTCATTGTTGGATCCATCGATCTACCTAGTTTGTCAATACTCCATAAGATCGCAGGAGAGCTCGTAGACAGTTGGCGGAAAGGTTTGAAAAAGGAAGAGCGAGAAGACGAGTTCACTAAGCTCCTCTCGGAGTACAATATCCCAGATGTCAAAACAGGTTCGTTAGAATCAAAAGCCTGCGTTCTGTCGTAATCGTGCTGATAAGAACATATAAGTTTTGCTCTTTCAAAGAAAATTTCCAAGTTCAAACGTGCATTTCATTTGTTTTTTACATTCCATTAATTTCATTTATTAGCGTCAAGGCAATAGCATACATGCCAACTGTTCAGATTAAAGAGGAACATTCCTCTTTTTGGGAGAAGATAATTATCATTTTAATGCAGGTGTTCCTCTTCCTGTACAAATTTGTCTGTAGTATTGAATAGGAGAGTTAGGATTGTTCCTCTTTTTTTGAAAATAGCATAATTTGTACAGATTTCTGATTTTCAAATGTTGGCATGTATGCAATAGGATGTACAGAAGTACAAAATATTTTTTAGTAGGTATAGATTCGTAATCGTGCTGGTAAGCAGGGGCGTAGACAACAGGGTGGATGAGGGGGATGCATCCCCCCACCTCACATGGTGGGGGGATGGCATGTACAATCATCCCCCCCAGGTTTTGGGAATGATATTTGCTTACTTAATAAGTCATAATGATGATAATAATAGTAATAATAATAATGATAACAATTATGATATTAATAATAATAATAATTATGATGATGATAATAATAATAATCCTCATCATTATTGTAATTGTGTTTATTGTTATTAGCCGCATTCACACGGTGAAAGCCAATTCAGACGGTAAAAAAAAGAAAATCTTACAAGTATTTTGTGGTTAACCAATAATCCAATGGCTTCTATTGGTAAATCAATAATGTAGAAATCCGTACTCTTGTGAACAAACAAAAAAGGATTTCCTATAATGATTATATCTCAAGTATCTCCCTCAATTCTAACCCCAAATGATTTTGGTCGTTTGTAAAAGCTACGAAGGCAACTTTAATGCTTTCAACGTTTAAACTTGATAACAATCATTATGATGATCCTGGAAATATTGCTAATGTGTTCAATCAATATTTTTGCTCGAACTTTTCAGAATCTACAATTGATACAATGTCTAGCAATATATTGGATGCCTGTAATAGACACAGTGCTGGCATGTTACCCCTGAACCAAATAAGCGTACAAAGAAAGGAAGTCTCAATCGCTATCAACAACCTAAAAGCGTCAAAGCCCCCTGGACCCGATGGCATCTTGCCGGGTTTCTTAAAGTTAGCAGGTAATTCTTTGGCCCCTATTCTCACACGCATGTTTAATCTAAGTTTAAGCAGGGACTAGTCCCTGGTTTAAGTTTAGGTACGGTACCCCGTGAATGGAAATTGGCGAATGGTGTGCCTTTACTGATCGTGAGTCTATATCCAACTACAGACCGATTTCTTTATGTTCAGTGCCTTGCAAAATGTTGGAAAGAATTGTTGCTTCCCATCTACTTAAACATTCTAATATGTATGGTATTATACCGTTATCTCAACATGGTTTTATGGAAAAACGCTCTTGTTCTACTCAGACCTTAACTTTGTACAATGACCTTGCCCAATGTTTAGAAAGCGCGAAAGTGTCCAGAGTCGATACTGTTTTCTTGGATTGGGCTAAGGCCTTTGATAAGGTAAACCATGCACTACTTGTAAAAAACTACATGATTTTGGTATTTGTAAAAAAGCTCTTGGGTGGATTCAATCATTCTTGTCAGATCGCAACCAACGGGTCTTGTTTCAGGGTACATTTTCTGAATGGTCCAGTGTGACGTCTGGAGTTAAAGATTTTTACCAAATTTTATCTAAAAACCATGAACACTATTTTTGGTTTCTTAAATTGTCCCTACATTCATCAATGTTTCACATTTGATTTCACTATAATTTTAAGACGACATTAATATCCTCATTCATCACCATCACTATGCTATTTGCATTAACCTACATATTTTCCATCCTTCCTATTGACATATGCATTTGTTCATTGTCCACAGGCCGTGAAGAAATCTCAAAAGCCATTGGATCCAAGACAGACCTAGTGGACTTGTGTCATCGCCTGAACGTTAAACCTTCAGGCGTTTTGCAGATCATGAGCAAATTTGTGACCTTCCCGCCTCACATGATTGGCCGTTGTACTCTGAAGATGCTTAAAAAATGGGTACACCAAGGTGGGACTAGAGAGAGGCTTCTGGAAATTGCTCAGGCTTTCCGTTTTAACGATGCAGCAGTCAAGATAGCAGAAGGTAGTGCCACTGCACAACTACACTGTATTGCACATTACATTAGATTGTGTAGGCCTATTTGATCAGTGGAGGAAAACACAGGCAGGAACATGTGCACTTTTAACTTATATTACGAAGGAGTAATCATGAGCCATGTTATACAGTAGGCTTGCGGATGCACCATGTGAGAGAGAGGGAGGATTGAGGAGTCCTGAAAAGGACTCTCGGTAATCTTTCTTGAGGGTTTGTAGTCCTGAAAATGACTGTTGGAGTAGTCTTGAAAAAGACTGTTGGCTATCTTTCTAAGCTTAAGTTTCTAATGAGAACTATAGCGCTTAAAGAGGAGGGTGGCGGGAGTGGCTCGACGTTTCGAACAGGTTGACTATCCGTCGTCCTAGAACTATAAGTTAAGAAAGATAATCAACATTCTTTTTCAAGACTACACCAACAGTCCTTTTCAGGACTACAAACCCTCAAGAAAGACTACCAAGAGTCCTTTGCATGACTCATCAATCCTCCCTCTTTCTCACATGGTGAACCCTCAAGCCTACTGTATTTTTACATCACCATGCAAGCCGATACTTACAAGCAGCATCTATGAGCCGTGTTGCTATGAGGAAACACGCAATGGAAAGGAAATTATCCCTTTACCAGTTATCTTCAAGACCTAAGAAGCGCGGTGTACCAACAAATTCACTTGTTTGAATTTTGCAAGAATATCTCGGGCTTTTGCTATTATGATGTCTATCGTCTAAAACATTGAGTAAACTTTACCCTATACAACGGAGTCCCAAGGAAATAAATTTGGAAAAAGCGAGATTACCATAACAAAAAAAGAATTACATCCTGACTCGAGATTGCTACATTTTTATTCAAACCCCTATACATGCAAACATGAATTCTTACAGACTTCTTTCCCAATCGCTTTACAGTAAAACACTAACAAAAGACTGCCTTGAAAAAAAACTTGGCACAACTTGATTATGTTATAGATAAATTGTAATCTACTCGTTTCCTTCTTATCCTCCTTAGCAATGAAATGCCAACGAAGCTGTATACCTTTCCTCTCGCATGGCATCATTGATCACAAGGGTGAAGAACTGACCCTTGATGAACTTGGTATTGCCGTATCTATCCCTGAAGGAGCTATACCTAAAGGGATGAGATCAGTCGTAACTCTTCGCGTCTCAATGCATGACACTCCTAGGCTTCCTGTACGGGAGGGTGAGGTAGTTATTACTCCAGTCGTAGAATGTTCTCTGACACAAGAACTGCTAAAGCCTGCCACGGTGGTACTACCACACTGCACCAATCACCATGAACGTAGTGACGACTCTCCTGTTATGCTGTACACAAGAACAGGACCAGGTACAAAGTTATCGACATATTTCGATTCTGTTCTCTTGAAAAAGGGAACCTTCATAACTTGCAATTTGAATCCCATTTTTTTTACCAATGAAATGAGTATATCGCTTTTTTAGAATAATAATTAAGCTGGTAAAATAATGTTGAATGATTTTTCAATAATAAAGAAAAAGTACCGCTATGCCATTTAAATCAGCTCCCTGAACAAAGCTTGAAAAGAGTAAAAAATCAGGACATGAACTGAGTAGAAATCAATTTCTACTCTACTAATAAGCCTATATTATCAGTGAGTAACATTATATAATCAATATTTTTAATCGTTAATTTTCTTTAATTCAAAGGAACGTGCGGTCGTAGGACCTTGACTCCGTCACAAATCTCAAAAGATAGGATAACGTTTTGCACACGACATCTTCAAGTCTGGGCTCTGTCATCGACTGATCTTCAAGGACTCCAGCTGAGATGTGTAGTCTTCCAGCCTGTCTTCATGACTCCTGCAGAAAGACCAACTCTACGTGTGTACTTACTTCATCCATATATGAACCGTGTGGAGGTATTTACATCAGATAATCTATATCTACCATCTGCGGGCCCCATTTGATACTTTGATTATTAAATGGTGCCCCTGTGGACTATTCAGATTATGAAAGGCCTATGGTAACTCTTAACAATTTACCGAAGAACGTCTTATTATTTCGTTTACATTATCAGACCACAATATAAGATTATAATTACGAAACAAAGAGAGTAAGGCAAAGAAAGTGATGAGTCTTGGGGAGGAGGAAAATGAGGAGGGAATGATATGTGTTAGGGAAGGGGGATGATGGAAATATTAGAAGAATGGATGAGGAAGGGGCAAAGGGGTGAACAGATGGAGAAGTAAAATGCACTAAGCACTATTTTTATTTGGCTTAACGGGGGATAAACACTACTTTCTCCCTCAACATCCACCCCCCCCCCTTTTGAGCAACACAAACAGATAAAGCACAGGTAAAGGGTATTTTTATCTGCTAAAACATCCCCCTCCATCGATACGCCAATGCGATACATATTGTAAAAGCACGTGTGAAGGGGGGGGGGGGGCAGTACTATTAAGTTTAAAATCTGTATTCTGGACTATGACATCAAGAAGTATCTACTGTGCCATTTTGAGAAATTGTGTACATTATTTTTTACTGTGATGCTTGTTGCCTCAGACGGTTATGTGATAAGCTTCCCCCCCCCCCGGGGGGGGGGATCTCATTGAAATATGGATGCAGAATGTTTTGGAACTGCATCACTTTGAATGGCATGATAGGCCTAGCTGTTATTTACGTTGAAAATTTAGCTTTGGTGCCATAACTATGAAACAGATAGGTGAAATATTTTTGGACCAAACTCTTCATTAATACTAAAAATAAATTCTGGTTGTTTATTCAGGAAATAACAAGGAAAGAGAAGAGTTCTTCTGCTCCCTACTGCCAAGTCATGAAGGAATTCACGTTCTCTATAGAGTCAGAAGCAAGGGACCTACATATTTTGTTCGACGACGGGACGAAAAGAAAGGAGAGAACGGTGAATATGCCTCAGTTTTTTCCCATAAGGTCTGTTAAAACTTCTTCTTGGATGTTAATTTTTCAAGTTGAATTCTACACATGACATTTAAAAAGAAATGCAACAATAAGCTATTTTTAAGTTATGTTTTTCTTAAACAGTCACTGAATTATCAAGCCTCTTTCTTAATTTCGAAATTGGAGGATATCCTCGATTCAGATATGTTCCCTCTGCCGATCATTTTTCTCCCTCACATATGCACATGCTAACTTAATGTTGTCATGTTTATTTTCATTATCAGTATTATATACTCATTTGTTATCATATTATTATTATCGTTGTTGTTTTCGTTATTGTTCTTTTTTTAATCATCATCATTATCATTTATGATCAATATTATTATCATCATGACCTTTTTTTTATTATTACTGTCCTCGTTATTATAATTATTCCCACGATATTCAAACCAAGATGCCCATCAAGAGTATACTAAGTGGAAAGTGCAGCCCTCTGAACTTCGAGCTTCAGTTCTCTCCTGAAGAGAAAGGAAAGAAGAACGGCCATATCGACATACTACAAGGGTCAGCAATACGTGCAGAAAAAGAGTTTATCGTTTCCAACGAAGGTAAGCCAATACTATCAGGAAGTAGGATATTATGTGTCGTGCACTTCATCAAATGTAGCTAGATACTTCAAAGACCTTATGTCAATCATTTATGTAACAAGTTACCTCAAAGACTTCATACAAGTCAATTTAGTTACTTCAATGATCCTATATAAGTCCGTCCTGTAGCCAGTTACCCCAAAACCCTCCATAAGTCTATATTATTGATCTTGTTACCTCAATGATCCTACATACCAGTAAGTCGTTTCTGTAACATGTTATCTTTAATTCCCTACATAAGCCATTTATTGTAACCATTGATCTCAAAGACCGTACATGAGTCATTTCTGTAAATAGTTCTTTGCGCTGTTGAGTAGATGTAGATTATATTTTGTCAGTTGTTCCTGGATTACTACCCTTTCAAACGACGACGACGAGAAATGACTGCGTAGCGAGTTCTATAGGAGACAAATTTTACAAATTTTACAACGATCGGGCGTGATCGGGCGTGGTCGCTTTTGTCCCGGTTTATAGTACATAGCAATTCCAAATACTGATTTATTTTGTTCAAATTCCTATTGTATTTATTTCTCCGTTTAATGCAGATGAACCGGATTATGCCGTCGATCACACAGATTCGTAAGTAAACGTATATCACCACCCACAGTTAAATGGACCTTGCGACACATCTTGTCTTCCTGTCTTCAGCTATTATAGTTAGCTGCTAGAATGATATTCCCGTCCATTGCTTGATGTTATCAGTCTATGATCTCATTCACGAAGCTGTTGGTAAAAGCGCCATCATCATCATCATTCTTATCATAACAGTGTCCATGAAAATACTACTTTTCATACTGTGATTCAGAATCACGGCATATAAATAAATCATGATGTTTTTTGAAAATTGACTTAAGACTAAGCATTTATAATTCCTAACGCGTAACCCTTTACTAGAAAGTTCCAAATACCCGTAGTTGATATGGCTACTGAGCGATAACTAACTTTTGTCAGTCTACTCTTGATCTATAGAGAGTGGTGATGGTGATTTATCAAAGGACAATGATTCATGTCAATATTTCACAAAGGAATCTACCTAAAATCTGTCAGCTTGTATTTTATTTGTTTACATTTTCCACCCCCTCCCAATGTCATGAATTTACTTACATACAGGCATGGGCGATTGCAGTATGTATCCAACAATCTCTTCGAGATCCTGGCCGATGTGATCCATACACCAAAGGATGTCATAACCTTTGGTTACCAGCTTGGCCTCTCTTATTCCTCTATGAAGAAACACAACGACCAAACAGACGTGTACCTCGATAGTGTCTCAAGGTCAGGCTTTGGTAAGATGCTACGTGACTGGAGACGGCAGGTTCGACCTAGTGAGCAGGTAGATGAACTTCATTTGGCATTGCAAAATGCTGGGTTAGGCCATGCAGCTGAGGTCATCTTACATGAACGTAAGTACCATATCCTACTCGTTCGGGCTTTGAAAGACTAAACAGTTCCCTTATATTGTTAGAAAGATGAAAACGATGACATATTGTAGAACTTTATCATTATCCAAAGGCACTAATGAAATATTTTCAGCTGAAGCATTCAGCGAAGCGATCTGGGGGGGGGGGGGGGGGGGGGTGTTTCACAAAACTTGACATCAGTGACAAATGACAGTTATTGTTATAAGCTACTGAAGTCCTTGCTTCTGATTGGTTATTAGCAGATTTTTCACTGATATTTGTCATTAAAAAAGGCTTTGTGAAACACCCTCCTGGTATGTGCTCGAACTATTTCAAATACTGCCCAGGCATTGATAGGTACGCATTCAATACACACAAAAAGGAGCATAATAAGTCGAGAATATAATTGTCCTATATTGTACGCATACAGCAAGGTTCTAACCTTGGACCTCCCACATGATAGTCCAGTAGGGAACGCCGAATTTGATTGCCCTTTTGGCGTATCATAATCCAAAGGCAACAAAGTACCTCAATGGTCCCAAATCCATTGAAGCGCTACCCTTACAAACAATGGCAAATTTGTAACGACAACAGCTATAAAAATCATTTTCCGTTACTGCTCTTTCGGGATTAAATTTAATTATAAGAATTTCTGTTTTTTCTTCTCCCCTATTTTTATGTAAACCATAAGTGAGTAACATATCTTAATATTCGAATTATTTAAGTTTCTTGTTTACCTCCCCAATTTTCTTTCGTGAACCATTGGTTTGTACACACGTCAAAATGCTCAAACTATTTAATTGTCTTTCTTCTCTATTCCGTTTTAGTGAGTAGCGGGAGGCGCTTTGCACAAGTCAAACAAGTATGGGAGTCAAAGAAGTAGGCAAACCTGTCATTTAAATGTCCCACGACCAAGATGGGATTCACTTGGTTTTTGCATTCAGCTGAGAAGCCTACGTCTTGAGAAACATGTATTCCAAGTCTGCATGATTCTCAGCGTGAATCTCGAAGTTGCTGTTTCTCCACTTCCCAATGCTGCTGGGAATCATGTAGTTAAGCTACATGTGATAATGATTTCTTGATAAATATATCTAATGTTTAAGAAGGCGGTTGAGATATGAAGTATTAAGAGAGGTAAACATCTATACGGTGTGTATGTGTCTGTGTGTGTGTGGGGGGGGGTATTTACAAACAAAAAAAAATCCTATTTGGAACACGTGCCTTGTAGGCTTTATTATTTTCCCTTCCATCCTTCCCTCAACGATATCCAATAAAATTCAACATGCCGAATACATTTCTTCTGTCTCTCATGTTGCTGCAACTTCCACTCCTCCCCTGCTCTTTATAGAACTTTATTGTTTGACATTCTATCCACCCAACTTATCTTTTCCATCTTCTTCCACATTCAAAGTTCAAAACTCTCAAACGTTTTGATCTCTGCCGTTTTCAGAGTCCTCTTATCCATGTAGGAGCACACATGTGACGATAATATCATTATATATTTTCTTGATCATAAGGTTGTATGAATAAAGTTTCAGTTCTGTTGGTGCAATGATCATTTCTCTGTTGCTACATTAATTGCAGTCTATGTATATTTTATTTGTTGTATGGTTTTATGAATACTCTTTGAGCTATATTGCTACATTAACCATATACATATTATAATAATTACAGAAAACATTTTCTTTATTGTAAGGGTGTACGAATACTATTTTAGTTCTATTGCTACAATAATAATTTACATAATTATGATGATAATATCAGAAGATATTTGTCATTATAAGTTTGTATGAATACTGTTTTAGTTCTCTTTCAACAATGACAATGTACATAATAGGAAAATGATTGCAGTCAATATTTCCTTCATTGTAAGGTTGTATAAATACTGTGTTCTGTTACTATCATAATCATATACATAAGATAGTAATTGCAGAATATATTGTTGTTATGATAAGGTTGTAGGAATACTGTTCCAGTTCCGTTGTTGAAATAGTCATCTAAATGTGATAATAATCGTAGTAGATATTATATATGTGTAAGGTTGTATAAACTCTATTTCATTTTTTTGCTACAATAATTGTACATATGATATGATAATCTCAGTATATATTTTTGTTGTTGTAAGGTTGTATGAATTCTCTTTCAGTTATGTTGCTACATAAATCATATACATATGGTAATAATTACAAAATATATTTTATTTGTTGTTTGAATATTACATCAGTTCCATCGCTACAATGGTGTTGCACATAAAGTAATAAAGGCACCAATACAAGTTTTACCATTAGGTGGTTTGAAAACGTTTAAATTTGTATTGCTAGATCATGTTAATAAGACAATCAATGCAGACCCAGTTTTTTCAACGACGTGGCTGTAAAACTATCATTTCATTTGTATTGATACAATGGTCATGAATTTAAGACAATAACTACAGAAGATTTTTTCTTCATTGTAAGGTTTTATGAAGACTGTTCAGTACTATTGCTACAATGATCATGTATATAAGACAATAATTATAGAAGATGTTTTCTTCATTGCAAGGTTTTATGAAGACTGTTCAGTACTATTGCTATACTTAAAGACAATAATTACAGAAGATGTTTTCTTCATTGCAAGGTTTTATGAAGACTGTTCAGTACTATTGCTACAATAATTATGTATATAAGACAATAATTACAGAAGATGTTTTCTTCATTGTAAGGTTTTATGAAGACTGTTCAGTACTATTGCTACAATGATCATGTATATAAGACAATAATTACAGAAGATGTTTTCTTCATTGTAAGGTTTTATGAAGACTGTTCAATACTATTGCTACAATGATCATGTATATAAGACAATAATTATAGAAGATGTTTTCTTCATTGCAAGGTTTTATGAAGACTGTTCAGTACTATTGCTACAATGGTCATGTGTATAAGACAATAATTATAGAAGATGTTTTCTTCATTGCAAGGTTTTATGAAGACTGTTCAGTACTATTGCTACAATGGTCATGTATATAAGACAATAATTACAGAAGATGTTTTCTTCATTGCAAGGTTTTATGGAGACTGTTCAATACTATTGCTACAATGATCATGTATAAAAGACAATAATTACAGAAGATGTTTTCTTCATTGGAAGCTTATATAAAGACTGTTCAATACTATTGCTACAATGATCATGTATATAAGACAATAATTACAGAAGATGTTTTCTTCATTGTAAGGTTTTATGAAGACTGTTCAATACTATTGCTACAATGGTCATGTATATAAGACAATAATTACAGAAGATGTTTTCTTCACTGCAAGGTTTTATGAAGACTGTTCAATACTATTGCTACAATGATCATGTATATAAGACAATATTTACAGAAGATGTTTTATTCATTGCAAGGTTTTATGAAGACTGTTCAATACTATTGCTACAATGATCATGTATATAAGACAATAATTACAGAAGATGTTTTCTTTATTGTAAGGTTTTATGAAGACTGTTCAGTACTATTGCTACAATGATCATGTATATAAGACAATAATTACAGAAGATGTTTTCTTCATTGTAAGGTTTTATGAAGACTGTTCAATACTATTGCTACAATGATCATGTATATAAGACAATAATTACAGAAGATGTTTTCTTCATTGTAAGGTTTTATGAAGACTGTTCAATACTATTGCTACAATGATCATGTATATAAGACAATAATTACAGAAGATATTTTCTTCATGGCAAGTTTCTATAAAGACTGTTCATTTGTTTTATTAAAATAAACATGTATATTAGGTGATACATGAAATTAATATAAGCGTTATCATAAGTTTGTATGAAAATTGTTGCAGTTGAACGGCTACAAAAACATTTATATAAGATAGCTTAATAATGTCAAAGGACTTTTATTTTGGCAAGGTTGTATAAACCCTTTTCCCATTACGTAATAATTGCAGTAAATATGTGCTTTGCTATCATGACTCTAAGTTTTGTATGAACAATTCTTCATTTGTATTCCATAAGTGATCATGTACATAAAACAATAATAGCACCGGATTGTTTCATTATTGTAAATTTTTATGAAACTGTTTCTGTTATTTAAATAAGAATCACACTTAAGTTGTGTGGTTTAGGCAAACTTTGATTTATGAGATTAGCGTTCAATTCATTTAGACGAAAGAATATCATTGGAGCAATTATGCCACCAGCCTAAAGATGACTGCTCATAAAAATGCTATCATATTCAAAGTATGACAAAGTAGTTTAAGTGTTTGATATAGGTTTTGATGACACAAATGTGATATCCCATATGTGCCCGCATGTGCAGTGTTCTCCTACTGCGTACAGTTTTCAGCAAGATTGCATATCGTTATGATTTGTATATGTATTATTTTTCTTAAAATAGTTTATTTCAGTTGACATAGTCCTTCATGGTTTAGTCTCCAAAAAGAATTGATATTAGTATACATTTTGTTTACGTTTATTTTTCTTACATTCAACATACTTTATATTATCTATAGTCCATTTGTATTCGTTTCGAAATTTTAATTACTGCCTTGACTGCATTTAAAATTATTTAACCTTTCTAACATGTCTATAATGTAGATTGTGTCATGGTTCTAAACCAAGATGTACAGCAGTAAAACCAAACATATAATCTGTAATAAATATATTTGAAAGAACGTAATTTCTATATCTGAAGGTTAATCATCCACATGTATATTCCTATAACATAATCAACATTTCTCAATGACTTGCAGACATTTGTTTTACAATGTACTTGCGAAAACAATTACTTGGATTTATTTTGATGATGTGTCAACAGTTTTTATGTTGAATTGCTACTATATTCAAGTTTAAAAAATGCAGAGTACATATCTGTATTAAACCATAGTAAGGTTGTAGAAAAGCCGTTTCGGGAGTATTGTATCAATGACCATGAACATATTAGTACGATATATACAGTAATGTTAGTACTATGTTTAAGTTGTGGTAACATTTTAGTTGCGGTTCCGCAATTACCATTTAAACTAATAGTGTTGTAATAAAGTAATCATTATTGCACATGTTTGCGTATAATCATCATACATGACCGTGACCCGAGAGACCTGTCAAATGGACCCCCACCCGAAGTGTAAACTTACTTTTAAAAAGTCAAGTTAGAATAAGGCTGCTGATTCCATATCCTCTTATTCGTTTTGTTTTAAAGAGCCCGATCCATTTACATAATCACTCATTTCAGAGTCGGTTTGAGGCTTCAAAGTTGATTGTAACACACATTTTGTTCTGAAGTTTGCCCTTATTAACGACCTTCAGCAAAACAAATTGGGAACCAAAGGGAATGCAAAACGTGCTTGGGACTTTATACCTCCTACAAACGTGTGTGAATGCCTTTGAAACGTATTGAGAGCATTCCCGTGATGCTAGTTCAGAAGAAGGAACATTTTGAAATTGATGTTGAATTTCGCTACGAAAGAAAAGCCACTTTTATTTTCAATATATTTGTTTTATGTTTCACGAAACTTTATGTCAGCTCCGATTTAGGTAGCAAGATCACTTTTATTTGTTTGGATATAGTTTGCCTTTGTGTTGGTGAGGTTCTGTTAATCTTTCTTTACTCTCATGCTCCTATATCCATTACTGTGTTTTGTTTTTATTGTGATGATAGCGATATCTCTCATAATGAATGTAATGCGACCATATGTACAGCATCTTATTTTAATTTTCATTTGTTTTTCTTGTGTTGTTTAATTTTTTGTTTCTATTTAGCATTTTAAGTTGAGTTTCCTTTTGTTTGTTTCCTTTGATACTAATGTTATCTTATCATGCCAGGAGTGATTTCAGTCAATTAAAAAAAATTGACTTTGCTTCAGTCATTTAAGAACCACATGGTTTAATACACTACAAATTCCCCACAAGCCATTTTTCCCAAAATGGCTTCCTTAAATGATAAGTAAAGGAACAAAAAAATTAGTACTTGTATGCTGGCTCTCTATTTTCAAAAAGCAAAATATTTCATGCAAGCATTGTATTCATATACTTAGATGTAAGTAAAATCAGAATACTGAATATTTAATCTCGCTCTTCTTGTGTTTACTCTGATGTATCTTTTATTTTGTTCGTTCACGGAGATGTGAATGCTTTTATTTCTAGACCATTTCGGAGAAGGGAATAGTCTTTTGAGGAAATAAATTTGGAGCATTATAACTGACACAAATGTTGTAAATGTCTTGTTATATGTGGGGCGCAGTGGTAAGGGCGTGCGTGCGCGCGCGCGTGTGTGTGTGTGTGTGTGTGTGTGTGTGTCTATTGCTAGAGAAAGAGTAAGTACAGTAATTCTGTTTGGAACCAGAAGGGTGTTAACTCATACACTTAAACACAGAGTTAACACCCTTCTGGCTCTCAACAGACTATAAATGAGAGAGAGTATAATGAAATATAAGGTGGTTATAAGAGAGAAAAAATGATCAGTTGTAATTACGTTTGGTAGCACAAAGTTCTAGGAAATAACTATTCACAAAGCACTAACAGCAGAATACATTGACATTAATGTGAAAATTATGTCACGTTTCGCTCATAATGAGTATACTATCGAGTCTCGCTGCCTCAATATACACACACATCATTGACATTTTGCATAATAGTTATGAAACAGTGCATGTTGGTACAGTATGCGTTGGCTTGGGCGCACACCCACACAAACGCACACACACACATACACACACAAACGCACATTAACACACACACATTGTGCTTGAGAACAGAGTTGTCCATTCCACACTTGCTGAGGTTTTTTTATAGTGGGGGGGGGGGGCATTTTATTTTTTGATTTGGAATTAATTTGTTGTCCTCTCAAAAAACGAAATCTAAAAGATTAGTTGCAGAATTAGGATACAAAATAGTGCAAAATTATATTACACAGGACTATATACTATTTCCTTATATCCTCATCAATACAAAACTTGAAAGTAACAGCTTATATTTGATACATGTATAAAGGCACAGTAGGTCTTACTTCAAACATGATGTCTTATTACATTTCCTTTAGAATAGACAAAGCATATTTCTGTTATTCTTAGAAAAAGTGGATCATAAAAAAATGTAGTCGTTAAAAAAAGAAAAGTACCTGAATTCAATTCAATTTTTTTTAGGAATAAAATGAGACAAGAAATGTATGGTTCTCCTCCTCCTGTCAGCTTGTCTTACACATACACACACTCCCCTACCCCCCCCCTCCCCACCCCTTCCCTGTACAAAAAAAACTTTCACAGATCCACACGCACATTTGAAATTTAACATAATGTTTAAAAACATGCTGGTGGATAAAACCTTCACAAAATCCAAGAAGCCTGACCTCAGAACACATTGTTTGATTATTATGTATTCTTACTTTTAATCATTGTCATTGTCATCAGTCTGGCATTTCCATTTTTGTTTAATTTCTTGTCTGTGTATTACCTACAGCTAGATTTCGTATTGTTTGATAACTCGAGTAGATATCTAAGCCGGCCGTTCTCACGGTAACTGACAAGTAATCACATTCATGTGAAATTGAAGGAATCAATCAACGTCAAAAAATTGATTTATCATCGCGCTTTAATTAATATTTCACATTTTAATGTAGGCTAACTGTATTATTATGCATCACGAATGAACACTGAATGGGTGACTTAAATGTTTGTTTCGAATAGTTTCCTCCCAATTTCGTTCTCCCTGTTTAATATTGATAATATGTTTAATTATTATTGATCAAGGCAAAATATTTTTTTCATATTTTCTTCATGCAAGAGAGAGAGAGAGAGATTTTGTTAACTGAGAATTATCGCGTACAACTATGAATTGCATCCTTTTCAATATGATTCCATTCGCTGCCAAAATCCAGAACCTGAATATGATATGCCATAATATACAAAGTTAAGCTGTTCACCGCATCAATCGCTCCAACCATAGCCCATATGCCATTACATACACCACGTTGGTCGAATATGGAAAGTTTCCAAATTAAATTTAACGGAAAAAACATAACTCAAATTTTCAATGCACTGACTGGCATCAGTTGAAATCATATATTCTCTGTGACTGGCTTAGCACTTGTTTCTGAGGGCCCAGTCACTGGAGATCCATGATTTTACATGTGCCTTGAAAAAAGTACAAATACAGTACATTAGATTGACATCCTTCATCAACAAACGATAGCAGGATTTAACACCCACTGAGCCTCTAGAAACAGCGATGCCTCTCATAGCAGTCAATATGACTATAATGTTTGATAAATGAATAAAGCACAGTAGATCCTACTTCCACCATGATCTATTATTAAATTTCATTACTTTGTCTAGAGTAGACAAAGCTTACTTCTGTTATAGTAGAAAAAAACATATCAAACAATCACGTAGTCCTTAAAAGTGGGCCTTCTTTGTCCCATTTGCAGGCCAACAAATTAGATTCCAATGGCATTTGAAAGATAATACTAATTTAGAACTTCCATCAGAACAAAAGGGCTTTAACATGTCTTTTTGTGGGAAAATAATTAAAGTTGTCGAATCTAATATAGGGGTTGCAGTCATTTAAAAAAAATTGTCACTTTTCGGCCCTTTTAAATGGTGATTTATCATTTCAATTTTTAGAGAATACCTTTCACAGCTCATTTTATGTATGTTATTACCAAAGAAAAGAAGAAGTCAGTCCCTCACTCAATAGTGTCTGACAGTGAAATCTAGAAAGTATATTTAAAACATTTCTTGTCTGTGTATTGACTTCAGCTAGATTTCTTATAGTTTGATAGGTTGAGAAGATATTGAAACCTGCCGCTCGTAATCAACAAGTCACCACATTTATGTAAATTGAACGAATCAATCAACGTCAAAGATTGATTTATCATTGCCCTTTTTTACTTAAAGGTATTACAAAGTTTTGGGAAATTTTGAAAAATGGGTGGATAGTGATTCTTTACAATTTTGATATATTTGGATGCCCCTGTGGATGTATTAAAAGCACTAGAAATTTTAGCCCCTAAAACACTTTTGATTTCGAGAAAAATTGAATATAAGGATTTACCGGTGCTCCCGGTAAATGTTGATAAATTTCAAATAGCTCCTACTGCCGTACAATGGTAGCTGCGACCATGAAAATCTCAGAATATGTAGTTGTGGTATATAATTTCCGAACGGGAATAGCTAATCGGCCGATTTTAGTCAACTTCGAAACATTGTTTTACAGCTTAATTAATATATTGACCTTGAGAGGGAGCTATACAACATAAAGTATTTATTATTTACAATTTCACAACTTTAGAGTCGATTTCGACCGCGACAACGATCAGTGAATATTGTAGGATCGCATATGCTTCCACTATGTTCATTTGAACCAAATTCACGACCCCATACCAAAACTTTGTATTACCTTTAACATTTTATGTACCTGCATTCATATCTATCAAGAATTAACGCTGTTCACCGCATCCGTCGCTCCAACCATAGCCCATATGCCAATACACCATGTTGATCAAATATGGAAATATTAAAAATTAGCACTTGTTTCTGAGGGACCAGTCACTGAAGCTCCATAATTTTACATGTGCCTCGCAAAAAGTACAATGTAAATTTGATTTATATCCTCCATCATGAAATGAAAAAACTAAGCATGTAAGCTATAAAGAAATACATCATGAATCAATTACTAATTCACACATTAATTTTGTCCAAAATACACACACAAATGCACACACACGCACACGCACACACACACACACACACACACCAACACACACTGTGCTTGCAAAGAGAGTTGCCCATTCCTCAGCGGCTGTGTTTTTTCTATTAGGGGGTGATTATATTGATGTTATTGTTTATTTGGAATATTATTATATTCAACAAAAATCGAAAACATTAATTCGACAATTATTAAAGATATAAAATTGAGTAAAATTTTAAAGATAAGAATCAATACAATTATACTAATAAATACAAATAATAGCTTCTATTTGAGACTTTTATAAAAGAACAGGAAGTCCTGCTTCCACAATGATTTCGTATTACATTTCCTCTAGTATAGACAAAGCATATACTCCTGTTATTGTGAGAAAAAATAGATTATACAAACATTATAGTCATTACAAAAAGAAAAGAACCTAAATCGTAACATAAATTACAATTTTTCATTGGAATAAAATAAGACGAGAGATGTATGGTTCCCCTCCCCTTCTAGCTTGTCTCAAAAATTCCCCTTTTCCATCCCCCTTTGAAAAAAATATTTAAAAAAAATATTATACCTAACACAGATCGACACATACATTATGAATTGAAATTATTGTTCAGCAACACGCTGGTGGATAACAGTTGTAAAATCGCAATTAATATGACCTCAGAACACGTTGTTATTTTGTTTTTTTGAAAATTTTGAATGGTTTGATAGATTGAGTATATATCGAAGCCTGCCGTTCGTAACCGACAAGTCACCACATTCATGTAAAATTGAACCAATCAATCAATGTCAAACAATAAAAATAATAATAGTAATAATACATTTATATAGCGCAGAAACTATCCAACATTAAGTATATTTTTTTATTATTTATTTATTTATTTATTTATTTATGCATGTTCACAATTTCACAATTCATTGAAGTTAACATCACATGAAAAATTAATATAATATAACAAATCATTTTCAATTTTACATGGATCATGGATGAATAGGTGTAGAAAAAGAATATAACATTGTTTTATCAAAGACAAGTTGCAACTTATATACAGTTTGAAGAATGAACACACAAAGGTGATGAAACATAAGCAAATAGAGCTTGAATCGTTAAAACACCTTTCAAATATATAATATATGACAAAAGAAAATTCCTAAAGTTTTGTAGTGAACTATTTACACTATTTACAAAGTTAAAAATAGAAAGAAAAAAAAAAGATTTTTTTTTTTTCGTTAAGCCTAGTAACAAAATTATGTTAGATTTAATTAGAACTGATAAATAGATTATAATGTAAGTAATATCTTACATCTGTGAAATGATAATACATTTGAGTGCTCTTTTAAAGGAGTTTGTTGATTTTATATTTCGAATATCATTAGGTAAAGAATTCCATACATCTGGACCTCTGTGTCTGATTGATTTCTGGGCTAATGTAGTGTGAGGATTGACCACATGTAAATTCGATGACTGCCTTGTTGAATACGAATGAACCATGTTATTAGGTTGAAACATTGAAGATAATGACGTAGGTAATAATTTGATATTAAAACGGAACATAAATATGGCAATTTGGAGGAAGTTAATATCATCAATCTTTTAAAGCATTTCAGTTTAACAAATAGTGGGGTAGCATGGTCACGATAACCAGCTCGGGTACATATGCGTACAGCTTTCTTTTGCAGCAGAAGAATATTATTAGTCACACACTTGGATGTTGCCCACAAAATATTACAATAAGAGATGTGTGGTAAAATTAGACTATTATATAGCATAAGTAATATTCTATCAGAAACAAAACATTTTATTCTATACAGTACGCCAATATTTCTGGAGATTGGTGTAACAATGTGTTTTACATGGTCGCTCCAGTCAAGTTTTTCATTGATATAGACACCAAGGAATTTCGTACATGTCTTTCTCTCTAAAGAAATATCATCTAGTTTAATATTAAGAGCAAGGTTGTCATTAGATTTTCTTCCTCTAAAATGAATATAATTTGTTTTAAGAACATTTATATTATGATTATATTATTATTACATTTATATTATTCTACTGTGATAAACATCAGCAAGACGCAACGAACCGGACACCTACCCCCTGGACATCCTCCCCCCGGACAACCACCCTAGTCAACTACCCCCTGGACAACTACCCCTTAGGGCAACCACCCTATAGGACGACTACCCCCGGTACAACTACCCTCTCGGAACACTACCCCACAGATAACCACCCACTAGGACAACTACCCCCGGACAACTACCCCTAGGATAGTTGTCCGGGGGGTAGTTGTTCTAGAGGGTGGTTGTCGTAGGGGGTAGTTGTCCAGGGGGTAGTTGTCTGGGAGTAGGTGTGGTTCTTACTCTCTTCACCCTCTGTCTGTCTCTCTTTCTTTCCCTTCCCCCTCTCTCTCTCTCTCTCTCTCTCTCAATTGTTTTTGTTTTGTTGATCATGTCTACTTATTTTACAATATCACCAGTTTCATGTTTGATGTCTTTGGATAATTACGTCTGTGAATTAACAGATCGAAGAAACCATTATCATCATCATCAACAGAACGTAATGAGATAGACCAATAGACGGGTATTAATATAGTGTCTGAAGGGGTTTGTATTTAACTGAACATATATAGATCTCCCTGCCTCATCTGTTTCTCTCTCTCTCTCTCTCTTATCATCTATACAGACTTGCTTCAATCTCTATCTCTCTCTGTTTATATGCCTGCTTCATGTTCATTCTTTTCTCCCCCTCTTTCTCCCTCTCTCTCTCTCTCTCTCTCTCATATCCTCTTCCTCTCATATCCTCTTCTATATAAGATTTCCACAATCTCTCCCTCTACCTCTCTGATATGCCTGCTCCCTGTCTATCTCTCCCTATCTCGTTCTCTCTCTCTCTCTTTCTCTCTCTCCCTTCTATTTTGCATAGTTATCCCTCTCACGACATGAACTAAAGTAAATTACCCGAGGAGGAATTATTACGTCATTCTATTTAATGAGACCGTTTTGTGCACAGTGTGTCAGAGAATAAAGCAGCTGATTAAAAATTTGACAATTTACAATCGGAACATACTGTTTAGATCATTGATTTCTATTAATGTATTCACCTCAATGGTTTCCACTGCACGTGTTCCTCTATAGTACATATGAAGCACATGTACAAGATTGTACTCTTCAATGCATTATATCAAGCAATCAAATTTCCAGTGAATTTACTAACCAGTTGTCAACTCAAAACTATATTGGGCTACATGTAGGCATATTGATTCCTTACTTTTGAAACGAGATTCAAAATGGATTATATATATTTATTGATTTTTTTTTATATTTTAGAGGCAATGTTATTAATTCTTTGGGGTTAGGATTTAAGGTCAGTGATGACTGATCATCGATGATTTTTTTTTTCTCGCATCAATTTGAAAAAAGTCTCAACAAACAAAGACGACGTCTGACCACAGGCAAATGAAAAAGATCCAGCTAGTATGCTTTTCGAACTTCTCGATGCGCTTATTTCCCATTAACTGAAATAAAGAAAAGGGGAAATATAAAGATTTATTAAACATTACAAAAAATTATAATGTATTTGTTTTTTGTATCCTGACAATGTGCATGCACCGATTGCATTTCAGAAACAGAAGTGTTATATGATATGGTGTGCTAGCGGGATATTGAAGAGGTGTATATGTTCTCTTAAAGCAGTGTAGAGTTGGGTACAATTTTTAAATTAAGAGGTCAAAATGGGAAGATGCATGTTTGTTGGATGAAATGTACCCAACATTACCCATTAGGCGGTGTCACACAGAAAAATCCCTTATAAAATCCCTTGAAAAATCCTTTCAAGGGAGAATTTTCTTGCTTCGTTAGAGGATTTTTAATGGGATAATTGATGACAGACAGCAATTATGAGGATAACTAAAATCCGGATAACTAAAATCCGGATTTTTGGCCTCTGTGTGACACCGCCTAGTGTTGGTCAATTCTTTCCCAACAAACATGCATGGTTCCTTTCTTCCCCTCTTATGAGTAAAAGTTTACCCAACCCTTTAACAATTATGAAGATACACATATGGGACAAGTATGGATTGGATAATTCTCTCAATAATTAGTAATTTTAAGTTATTATAAATGACTCCGTGCCCTCTATACGAAAAGGAAATCCTAAAACATAGGAAGTTACCATGTTGTGCTTAGTTGTTTAATCATCGTATTGTTAAATCATCAATCAAATGACAACGAGGGTTGTTCGAGACTAACTTGAAGGAAATAAACATGCCCTTCATAATATTATTATAAAAAATGTTTATACAAAGTCTTTTGACCGAAATTATGCGCACGAAAAAACTTCTTGTGTCATGTACTCATGTTTGTCGAGTACTCCTTAATTTGTAGTCTTTAAAACAACAAACTAATTTATAATTACAATGCCGGTGATCATGACCATCGTGAATATTACCAATAAAATTGTTTATGCCTGTACTTTTAATTTGTAGTCTTTAAAACAACACACCAGGGGCGAATCTACGGGGAGGGGTTTAGGGTGTTTACCCCCCCCCCCTTGGGCTGCCAAGTGAAAATGTGATGTGCCTAGAAAAACAAATACCTGAAACCATTTTCTGTTTATCGACCCATTGTTTATAATACTCGCCATACCACCCAAAACCGTCTACAAATACCATACCCTAAAACAGAAATTCATTATTTAATAAGTTGCCATTGTCCGTCCCAAATTGCAAGTCACTAAACAATTTCAAGAAACAATGTAAACAGTTCTCTAACATGCTTTAACAACAAACAAAAAACACACGAGAATCTGGCCTACTCTGGGGGGGGGGGGGGGGTCTCGCCGTGCATCCCACGTGCGCCTCATGTACATATAGTTTATTCAAATGTATAAATGTTTTTATATATTGAGTTATATTGATGTTTCAATTTATGTTTTGTTTTTATGTTTTATGTTATTGTTTGTATCATGTGGAGGGCTCCGTTGGAAAGCAGTTTCTTTTAACTGAATCGGACTACCCTCCACTGTTTTATCAATTGACAACAAAAACCCTGAATAAATAAATAAATAAATATTTCCAGACCCAGTATTAGTAGATATTAGTAGATGCCAGGAAACATCACTTATGGGGGTTCAAAATAACCACACAAAAAATCGCATCGCCGCTTTGCGGCTCGTGGACGATGCTCCACATCGTCATTGGGTCACCCCTCCCCCCTGGCAAAAACGCTAGATCCGCCCCTGCACACTAAATTATAATTGCAATGCCGGTGATCATGACCATTGTAAATATTTATTTGTTGTTTATGCCTGTACTGCACTTCCACGAGTCATATATCAGCGTTCAAAGTATTGCTATTTTTATTAACTTAATCATTTGTTAAAAATGGCATTGATCCTTTTGAAGGCCTATCATTAATTGCTTTTCATAATGAGTTGGTTTAGAAAACCTCTATCAGGCTAAATCTGATACGATTTGTGCTTCTCTGTATAAAGTGTTTGCAAAAGAAGACCTGATATGTATATCAGGTCTTCTTTTGCATACACAATACTGTAATAACTAGGTAAAGAGATAATTTGTATCATTAGTATTGGATATTTTGTTGTCAAAGTAAAAGTTGTTGAGCTTGAGTTTGAAAAGGTAGGGAATATAAAATATTTGTTATATATCAAAAGCTTGCAAGTTGCATGTCACTTTCTAAGAATTTAAAAGTTATAGCAGTTATCATTTAAGTTACCATTTATGTTACAGAGGCCTTACTTCATCATTTGGTTGGAGATGGCATTTAGTTGGAGATGGTGCACTATCTAGTTGGTCTAATTCTAGTCTCGGTGTCTCGCTAGGAGTCTCTCCTCAAGAGCTCAAGAGGGGTGAGTCATTGTAATAGTAAAGAGAACTATACAAAAAGGCAATTTATATTTCTGTATTCATGATTACTTTATATGCATATTTGGGCAAATTATTGTTATACCTTGCTTATTGCATGTGGATGTTACAATGTAACTGCAAACCATATATGGAAAGGTATCCAAAATGTACAGTATTTCTATGGTGTGGGGAAAATGCCAAGTAGGGCAATAGTTATTATTGATGTATCTATTCCTATGAATGATCATATAGTTTTGCCGATGTTTAATATGTAAAAGAAACAAACACTAATCTGTTTGCCTGTTTCTTTTGTCTTATTAAGGGCTGATCCATCCTCAAAATAAATACCACATAAAACTCTGAATGACTTCGTCGTGTGTGTTCCTTGACTTTTCTCATTTTCATGACTATGTGCTAGAGGTGTCGAATTGAAAAATTGAGAGGTGGATTATTTTCATTCATAGAAGGAGCATTCTTTTTCTTATGCATTTTTCTTTAGATTTTGAAATATTGTTCATACCATTTGCACCCTCACATATCATTCTTTGATGTTGAGTCAAGGGGGGAGTACATACAGCCTCCTCCTCTACTGCAACACAAACATAAAAGTTATCGAAACAATAATAAATCAATAAATCAAATCAAATCAAACAAAACTTGGTTGGTAATTAAAGTTATCACGAAATATCTTCGGCCAGGATAAGAAGTGATAAAAAGTATCTTTCTAAAAGTGCAAACTTTCTACAAATCTGGTCGGATTATGCAAAACATCATTGCCATGTTGGCACGTTTCAATAGGTGACCGTACAGGCATACGACTATTGGAATTGCTTTAAAGGTTGCGTTGTTTTGTAATTGTATTCGTTTAGTTGGTTAATAACATTATAAATAAATTGCTTACTGCTGATCTGGTTCTTCTCGACACTCAACGCATTGGAATCGTCGATCTCATCTTCCTGGACTGAAACACTTGCTGCCACGGCCAAGGCAATCAGAAAGTAGAGAGCAATCATGGTTTTTGACGCCATTTTCAATGTCTAAGGAAATGGAATAAACATGTAATACATTTTGATCATTTAGTCAAAGATACGGTGACATTGCAACACAATTAAGAATTTCAGCATAGAATAGTGACGTACTGAAACTTTCCTTTTACCACTCATCAAGAATGAACAGAAATCCGAAATCGAACAATATTAAGTTATAACGGAAACTGAATGAACAAATTGCGCCAAAAATAACGGGCTTCGAGACGGAAATACGGGAATTGCGGTTTACTGTGATAAATGCAAGGCGGAAGGCTTTAGAATTTCTACATTCAATCATATTCTCCGCTTTCTGAAACCAAACAACTGAGAATGTTTTGAATGCCGTATTGAAAGACGATGTTCCTGTACTGCCCCTTTCTGCACTGATGTCAGTGCATGCACTTAACGGCTTATCCCCACCCTCCTTGGGAATACGATGATAAAGATTCAACACATAGTTTCGTTTCCAAAGAATAAAAGTAGGAGAATGTAATGTCTTTAAAATGCTATCATGACACGGAAAATATTAAGAAATTGAATTCAATGAATGATATGACAATAGTGCTTGACATACTACCTTGTTACATTACTCATACTTACGTAAAGCTAATCATAGTGAGCTCTGGTATTTTGAGAGGAAATTACTACGATTTATTCTGGATTGTTTATCCTGCAGCTAATTTTCTCATCTTCATATGCTCATTTCTCAGCCACTATAAATTTTCTACCAAAATTATTTTACACATGTAATTTATTTGTAATATTGAACATCCTGCGGATTAGTTTCGTTAGATTCTGTGAGAATTTCTATATTTACCAGAACTCAAGATTATCTTTAAACTTACCTTCCCAAATTATTGATTACTTTCAAAATACTAACTGTTTCAAAATCAGGCTTGGGTATGAGCCATTATAATTTGAGCATGTTTATTTGGTAAAATGTACCCTAAATTGGGTAAACAAATATTACCTAGTGTTGGTAGTATTCCCAACAAACATGTATGTTTTTTGTAACCTCCTATGTAACATTTTACCCAATTTGCTGAAAGGGGAAGTCCACCCTGATATTGAGTTGGTTTTTATGAAATCCGAAGAATGAGAGGAACGAGTCAGTGAAAGTTTAAGTATAAACAGATTAAGAATAAGAAAGTTATGAGTTTTTGAAGATGCAATCAATCAAACACTGTGCAAATTGGCAACTCTGTGACATGTGTTGTGATGTCATCACCCATTTGCCCTGTACTAAAAGACTTTAAAAGCTTATAAGTTCCATCAAGAAATGTTCAATCATACATTCACCCTTAATATAATCATTGCAAATATGTTTAATACATCCAGAAATGTATGAACCAACCTATGCTGTCATCAATAACTGAGAAAATGAAAGCTCATGACATTTTCTGTACAGACCAAATTAGAGAGAGAGGGGGTCGCGAGATACGTTACAGTGTTGCCATTTTTAGTTTCAGTGATGACAATTTTAGTAAGGTAGATATAAGTCAGTGTGAGTAATGAGGATTAATGCCTTTATACCAAAGGACACCTAGCGCCCTTTGGTGATGCGAACCCGGGAACTCCCTGTTACGAGATCACTGGGCCATCTCTCCGATCACTCATCAGAGTTGCTTAAAGGTAATACAAAGTTTTGGGAAATTTTGGAAATTGGGTGGATAGTGATTCTTTACAATTTTGATGCCCTTGTGGATGTATTCAAAGCACTAGAAAATTTCGCTCCTAAAACACTTCTGTTTTTGAGAAAAATTGAATATAAAAATTTACCGGTGCTCCCGTTAAATTTTGATGAATTTCAAATAGCACCTACGGCCGTACAATGGTAGCTGAGACCATGAAATTCTCAGTATAATGTAGTTGTGATATATTATTTCCAAACGGGAATAGCTAATCGGTCGATTTTAGTCAAGAAACATTGTTTTATTGCTTAATTAATATCAGTCTTGAGAGGGAGCTATACAACATAAAGAGTTTATTATTTACAATTTCATCACTTTAGACTCGATTTCAACCGCGACTACGATCACTGAATATTGTAGGATCGCATATGCTTCCAATATGTTCATTTGAACCAAATTCATGACCCCATACCGAAACTTTGTATTACCTTTAAGCAAAGCTCCTAATTAATGTGCACTAAAAGCCCGCTGCACAAGAGGCGAAGAAAATAATGTCTGGAAAATGCAGACATACGCTCTACAACTGAATTTACACTAATTATTCCCAGATCCAGACCCTCAACTATACCGAAAAACGTTTTACAGTGGCTACTTCGAAAACACCCCCCTTTCCATCAGAGAATTAACCTGTCTCACCACTTTCAAAAGATCTCTTTAAAAATATTTCTCTACTCCGTAATGAAGTATGATTTACCTATTTATGAGTTTTAGGCGTATTCTTTTTGTTTAAGCGCTCCTAAATAATCGATATCATTATCAATACAATTACAAACTAACGCAATCAGAAAGACGTCTCATGTGCAACAGGCATAACGTAAAGGCTGTAGGGCCTACCTGATTTCGATGCGGTATTCGAGCAGAAGTCTGTGAGATGATATACTTTCTCGTAGCTTGATGTGACGGAGTGTCTCTATCCAGCTTTCTGTTGAAGTACTGTCTAGATAGCTTCTAGTTTTATAGAATATCACAGCCTGCCATGATCATCTGCTCGTAACCAACAAGTCACCGCATAATTGAATATAGTATTCAACAACATGGTGGTGGATAACACTTAAACAAATTGTAATAAATATGACCTCAGAACATATTGTTTGATTATTTTTTATCCCAACTTGTAACTTTTGCATCTCCCTTTTTTAATTTCTTAACTGTGTATTTACTAGAGCTAGATTTCGTATTGTTTGATAGATTGAGTAGATATCGAAGCCTGCCGTTCATAATTCAATATACCTTCATTCGTATCCATCATGAATGAACATGTAGTAGTTATCTGTCAACTAAGATTTATCGTGTACAACTGTGAATTGCATCCTTTTCAATATGATTCAATTCGGTGAAAATATTCAGAATCTGAATATAAAACATCAAAATATTACACCAACGCTCTTAACCGCATATATCACTCCAACTACCAATCCTACCATAGCTAATATGCCCATCAACCAGGTTGATCAAATATAGAAGGTTTTCAAATGAAATTCGAAAAAAAAAAAAAGTTTATTGCACTGAGAAGCTTCAGTTGAAATCATAAATTCTCTGTGACTGGGTCAGCACTAGTTTCTGAGGTTTTTCTGTTAGTTTTTACAGGTGTGTTGAAAAGAGAGCGTGGCACATTTTTATTTATATCCTTCATTAAGAAAAGAAAAACTAAGAAGGTAAACTATGACAAATAACATCAGAAATCAAGTATCAATTCACACCTTTGTCCAAATTGATAGATTGAGTAGATATCGAAGCCTGCCGTTCGTAACCGACGATTGAACGAATCAATCAATGTCAAAGAATTGATTCATCATCGCTCTATAAATAATCACTTTACATTTTAACATACCTGCATTCGTATCCTTCACGAATGATCATATAGTAGGTATCTTTAATGTCCACTTTGATTAATTACCTCCCAACTTATGTCTCCCTGTTTAATACTAATAAAATGCTCACTTTGTCTCAATCAAAGCCCAAGATTATATTCATATTTTGTTTTTGCAAGAAAGAGAGAGGGAATATATTAATTGACAATTGTCGTGTAAAAACAAGACCTGCATCTTTTTCAATATGATTAAATTCGCTGCCAATATTCAGAATCTGAATATGGTAAATCCACCTAATAGTACACCAACGCTGTTAACCACATCCATTGTTCCAACCATAAACCATATGCCCATACAGCATTTTTGATCAATCATGGAAAGTTTCGAAATGAAATTTGAATTTTAAAAAAATATATGTATATCCCATGCACTAAGAGGCTTCAGTTGAAATTATAAATTCTTTGTGACTGGCTTAGCGCTAGTTTCTAAAAGACCAGTCACCGAAGATCCATCACTTTACAGGTACCTCGAAAACAGTGCATGGTACATTTGATTTATATCCTTCATCAAGAAATGAAAACCTAAACATGTAAACTATAGAGAAATACCTCAGAAATCAAGTATCAATTCACACCTTTGTCCAAAATACACACAATACACACAAATACACAAACCAACGCACACACACACACGCACGCACACACACACACGCACACATACACACACAGACGCACACTAACATACACACACATTGTGCTTGAGAACACAGTTGTCCATTCCACACTTGCTGAGGTTTTTTTAGTAGGGGGTCATTTTATGTTTTTGATTTGGAATATATTTTTTTCCTCTCAACAAACGAAATCTAAAAGATTAATTGCAGAATTAGGATACAAAATAGTGCAAAATTATATTAAACAGGACTATATACTATTTTCCTTATAACCTCATCAATACAATACTTGAAAGTAACAGCTTATATTTGATACATATATAAAGGCACAGTGGGCCTTACTTCAAAAGTGATGTCTTATTAGGTTTCCTTTAGAATAGACAAAGCATACTTCTGTTATTCTTAGAGTGTTTTTGTAGGAATAAAATGAGACAAGAAATGTATGGTTCTCCTCCTCCTGTTAGCTTGTTTCACACAGACACACCCTCCCCTACCCCCCCCCCCCCCCACCCACCCCTTCCCTGTACAAAAAAAGCTTTCACAGATCGACACGCACATTTAACATTTAACATAATGTTTAAAAACATGCTGGTGGATAAAACCTTCAAAAAATCCAAGAAGCCTGACCTCAGAACACATTGTTTGATTATTTTTTATTCAAACTTTTAATCATTGTCATTGTCATCAGTCTGGTATTTCCATTTTTGTTTAATTTCTAGTCTGTGTATTACCTACAGCTAGATTTCGTATTGTTTGATAACTCGAGTAGATATCTAAGCCGGCCGTTCTCACGGTAACTGACAAGTCATCACGTTCAAGTGAAATTGAAGGAATCAATCAACGTCAAAGAATTGATTTATCATCGCTCTTTAATTATTATTTCACATTTTAATGTAGGCTAACTGTATTATTATGAATATTATCACGAATGAACACTGAATGGGTTGCTTAAATGTTTGTTTGGAATAGTTTCCTCCCCATTTCTTTCTCCCTGTATAATATTGATAATATGTTCAATTTTTCTTGATCAAGGCAAAATATTATTTTCATATTTTCTTCATGCAAGAGAGAGAGAGAGAGAGAGATTATGTTAACTGAGAATTATCGCGTGCACCTATGAATTGCATCCTTTTCAATATGATTCCATTCGCTGCCAATATCCAGAACCTGAATATGATAATTCCACATAATATACCAAGTTACGCTGTTCACCGCATCAATCGCTCCAACCATAGCCTATATGCCAATACATACACCACGTTGGTCTTATATGGAAAGTTTCCAAACGAAATTTAAAGGAAAAAACATAAATCAACTTTTCAATGCACTGACAGGCTTCAGTTGAAATCATAAATTCTTTGTGACTGGCTTAGCACTTGTTTCTATGGGACCAGTCACTGAAGATCCATGATTTTACATTTGCCTTGAAAAAAGTGCAAATACAGTCGTTTGATTGACATCCTTCATCAACAAACGATATCAGGATTTAACACCAACTGAGCCTCTGGAAACAGCGATGCCTCTCATAGCAGTCAATTTGACTATAATGTTTGATAAATGTATAAAAGCACAGTAGATCCTACTTCCACCATGATCTATTATTACATTTCATTACATTGTCTAGAGTAGACAAAGCTTACTTCTGTTATAGTAGAAAAAAAAAATCAAACAATCATGTAGTCCTTAAAAGTAGGCCTACTTTATCCCATTTGCAGGCCAAAAAATAAAAAGATTAAATTCCAATGGCATTTGAAAGATAATACTAATTTAGAACTTCCATCAAAACAAAAAGGCTTTAACATGTCTTTGTGTGGGAAAATAACGACCGCTAAGTTGTCGAATCTAATTTAGGGGTTGCAGTCATTTTGAAAGAGTGTCACTTCTCGGCCCTTTTAAATGGTGATTTAACATTTCAATTTTTAGAGAGTACACTTTACAGCTCATTTTATGTATGTTATTACCAAAGAAAAGAAGAAGTCAGTCAGTCACTCAATAGTGTCTGACAGTGAAATCTAAAAAGTATATTTAACAACTTTCTTGTCTGTGTATTATTAACTTCAGCTAGATTTCTTATAGTTTGATAGATTGAGAAGATATTGAAACCTGCCGTTCATAATCACCAAGTCACCACATTTATGTAACATTGAACAATTCAATCAACGTCAAAGAATTGATTCATCATTGCTCTTTAATTACTTCACATTTTAATGTACCTGCATTCGTATCTATCAAGAATTAACGCTGTTCACCGCATTCGTCGCTCCAACCATAGCCCATATGCCCATATGAATGAAATGTTTCAACCCACTTGTCATAGTTATTCCCTCTGCAATTCCGGTAACTTTGTTCTCCCTAAACCTAGAACTGAATATTGTGGCAGAACTACCCAATATAGAAGCTCAATTCGATATTATACTCCTCCTCTTTCCACTAAATTACTTCAAACTGTTTACACATTCAAAAAGTATTTAAGAAATATTATTCCAGACTTCTTGTAGCTGTTTAGGTACGTATCTTTTTTAAATAAAAAAATAAAAATTACTTGCACTGTGAAAAGGTTGGGCAATATTTTGTCAACACTTTGCCCAACGTTGTGCCAATAGTCAACCCAACCATCTATTGGGCAATATTTTGCCCAGTGGTATTGGTAAACGTAAGTACCCTACTTCACACGTGCATAATTTGGGCAAAGATATGACCCTTCAACTGCCCGACTACGGTAGCCCACTTGTTGGGAAAAATTTTGACCAACTGTTGGGCAAAATACGAAAATATTGCCCAATAGATGGTTGGGTTGACTATTGGCAAAGTGTTGGAAAATATTGCCCAACCTTTTCACAGTGTGTCTAGCTTTCTGTTTGGTATATATCGTAAATATTGTTCTCCTGTTTCTTGTTTTACTCGAATTTGGTCTTATCATTATTGTAAGTTCTTAGTTTGCTGTAAGTTTTCTTTACTTCTGTACTATTTATTTTCATGTGTTTTATGTATATAGGGACCCCTCTGTAAACCAGCATTGTTATGCTAACAACGCTGAGTAGGGCCATCCCTCCGTCTTCCTTTTTTATTTTAAGTGTGTCTTTATGATTGTAAATATATATATGTTGATGTTTTTTCTAAATGACGGAAAATAAATACAAATACAAATATACAATGTTGATCAAATATGGAAGGATTACAAAATGAAATTTGAAAGGGAAAAAAAATTACCATGCACTGACAGGCTGCATTTGAAATCATAAATTCTTTGTGACTGGCTTAGCACTTGTTTCTGAGGGACCAGTCACTGAAGATCCATGATTTTACATGTGCCTTGAAAAAGTGCAAATACAGTACATTTGATTGACATCCTTCATCAACAAACGATAGCAGGATTAAACACCCACTGAGCCTCTAGAAACAGCGATGCCTCTCATAGCAGTCAATTTGACTATAATGTTTGATAAATGTATAAAAGCACAGTAGATCCTACTTCCACCATGATCTATTATTACATTTCATTACATTGTCTAGAGTAGACAAAACTTACTTCTGTCATTTTGAAAGAGTGTCACTTCTCGGCCCTTTTAAATGGTGATTTAACATTTCAGTTTTTAGAGAGTTCTCTTTACAGCTCATTTTATGTATGTTATCACCAAAGAAAAGAAGAAGTCAGTCACTCACTCAATAGTGTCTGACAGTGAAATCTAGAAAGTATATTTAAAAAAATTTCTTGTCTGTGTATTGACTTCAGCTAGATTTCTTATAGTTTGATAGATTGAGAAGATATTGAAACCTGCCGTTCGTAATCAACAAGTCACCACATTTATGTAAATTGAACGAATCAATCAACGTCAAAGAATTGATTCATCATTGCTCTTGAATTACTTCACATTTTAATGTACCTGCATTCGTATCTATCAAGAATTAACGCTGTTCACCGCATCCCTCGCTCCAACAACAGCCCATATGCCAATACACCATGTTGATCAAATATGGAAAGATTCCAAAATGAAATTTGAAGGGAAAAAAATAATTACCATGCACTGACAGGCTGCAGTTGAAATCATATATTCTCTGTGACTGGCTTAGCACTTGTTTCTGAGGGGCCAGTCACTGAAGATCCATGATTTTACATGTGCCTTGAAAAAGTGCAAATACAGTACATTTGATTGACATCCTTCATCAACAAACGATAGCAGGATTTAACACCCACTGAGCCTCTAGAAACAGCGATGCCTCTCATAGCAGTCAATTTGACTATAATGTTTGACAAATGTATAAAAGCACAGTAGATCCTACTTTCACCATGATCTATTATTACATTTCATTACATTGTCTAGAGTAGACAAAGCTTACTTCTGTTATTGTTAGAAAAAACATTTCAAAGAACATGTAGTCCTTAAAAGTGGGCCTACTATGTCCCATTTGCAGGCCAACAAATAAAGAGATTATATTCCAATGGCATTTCAAAGATAATACTAATTTAGAACTTCCATCTGAACAAAAGGGCTTTAACAAGTCTTTTTGTTGGAAAATAACGACCGCTAAGTTGTCGAATCTAATTTAGGGGTTGCAGTCATGTTAAAACAAGTGTCACTTTTCGGCCCTTTTAAACCGTGATTTAACATTTCAAGTTTTAGAGAGGACCCTTTACAGCTCATTTTATGTTTGTTATTACCAAAGAAAAGAAGAAGTCGGTCAGTCATTCAATAGTGTCTGACAGTGAAATCTAGAAAGTATATTTAACAACTTTCTTGTCTGTGTATTATTAACTTCAGCTAGATTTCTTATAGTTTGATAGATTGAGAAGATATCGAAACCTCCGTTCGTAATCAACAAGTCACCACATTTATGTAAAATTAAACGAATCAATCAACGTCAAAGAATTGATTCATCATTGCTCATTAATTACTTCACATTTTAATGTACCTGCATTCGTATCTATCAAGAATTAACGCTGTTCACCGCATCCGTGGCTCCAACCATAGCCCATATGCCAATACACCATGTTGATCAAATATGGAAAGATTCCAAAATGAAATTTGAAGAAAAAAAAATTACCATGCACTGACAGGCTGCAGTTGAAATCATATATTCTCTGTGACTGGCTTAGCACTTGTTTCTGAGGGGCCAGTCACTGAAGATCCATGATTTTACATGTGCCTTGAAAAAGTGCAAATACAGTACATTTGATTGACATCCTTCATCAACAAACGATAGCAGGATTTAACACCCACTGAGCCTCTAGAAACAGCGATGCCTCTCATAGCAGTCAATTTGACTATAATGTTTGACAAATGTATAAAAGCACAGTAGATCCTACTTTCACCATGATCTATTATTACATTTCATTACATTGTCTAGAGTAGACAAAGCTTACTTCTGTTATTGTTAGAAAAAAACATTTCAAAGAACATGTAGTCCTTAAAAGTGGGCCTACTATGTCCCATTTGCAGGCCAACAAATAAAGAGATTATATTCCAATGGCATTTCAAAGATAATACTAATTTAGAACTTCCATCTGAACAAAAGGGCTTTAACAAGTCTTTTTGTTGGAAAATAACGACCGCTAAGTTGTCGAATCTAATTTAGGGGTTGCAGTCATGTTAAAACAAGTGTCACTTTTCGGCCCTTTTAAACCGTGATTTAACATTTCAAGTTTTAGAGAGGACCCTTTACAGCTCATTTTATGTTTGTTATTACCAAAGAAAAGAAGAAGTCGGTCAGTCATTCAATAGTGTCTGACAGTGAAATCTAGAAAGTATATTTAACAACTTTCTTGTCTGTGTATTATTAACTTCAGCTAGATTTCTTATAGTTTGATAGATTGAGAAGATATCGAAACCTCCGTTCGTAATCAACAAGTCACCACATTTATGTAAAATTAAACGAATCAATCAACGTCAAAGAATTGATTCATCATTGTTCATTAATTACTTCACATTTTAATGTACCTGCATTCGTATCTATCAAGAATTAACGCTGTTCACCGCATCCGTGGCTCCAACCATAGCCCATATGCCAATACACCATGTTGATCAAATATGGAAAGATTCCAAAATGAAATTTGAAGAAAAAAAAATTACCATGCACTGACAGGCTGCAGTTGAAATCATATATTCTCTGTGACTGGCTTAGCACTTGTTTCTGAGGGACCAGTCACTGAAGATCCACAATTTTACATGTGTCAATTTTTTACATGAAGAAATGAAAAACTAAACATGTAAGCTATAAAGAAATACATCAGAAATCAATTATTAATTCACACCTTTGTCCAACATACACACACAAACTAATTTTAATTACTGAAAATTACGCCAGAAATTCTGCTTTTGACGAAAGCTGTTATTGTTTTATTTTTTGCTGCACAATTTTCATCGTCTTAATCCATTAAGGAATTAAAAGTATTGTTTATAAATGTTGGAAAATTTAACCGATCTGCGCCACCTTTATTCAGTTGAATACAACATGAAGCATACAACATCCAATTGGTCTCGTGGTCGATATGACTGAATAATTGTTATCACGATGAACCGAAAATAATGACAAAGCAGACGACTCTTCATTCCTTCTAGGAGTGTTCAGGTCGAAACCGGCAAAGTTAGTAATCATGTTTTCAAATCTACAAATAAAATGGGAATGATTGAAATGTCCTCTACAACACCAGACAGTTTGATCAAACCCTTGTATTAGGGACTTTTAGATTGAGTGGACGTAACTGAGTGAACGTCCACTGATCATGCGTGTCCATGGCATGCCGTTTTAACATTTATTTTTATTCTTTATATCAAGAACGATTTTCTGTTGTAGAGCAATGGTAATTCCTAATATCAAGAAATGATTTTTTATTGTAAAGCAATGGTAATTCTTGATATCAAGAGATGATTTTCTGTTGTAAAGCAATGGTAATTCTTGATATGAAGAAATAGGAATAAATGTTAAAACGGCTTGCCATAGACACGCATGATCAGTGGACGTTCACGCCGTTCTCGTCCACTCAATCTAAACGTCCCTATTGTCGCTTCGAACTCTTAGTATTGCAGCGTGGATATTGAATGTAATCACTTTGACACTTGAACTGTTTGATTTACTTCTTAAAACGGTTTCCTGAGTTGAGCAGTGGTTTCATGCTGAGTACAGCTCGGGGTGACAGAGTAAGCTGTAGAATAGCCTTCAATGATCTATCAGGAGCGTTGAGTATTTCATGTCAGCCCTCAACGATACCACGAAGACTTAATAATAACCTTGATTTGAAACGCTGACCAAAAGCATGGCATTTGTGAGACATATTGTGAAGCAAGACGAGGACACCGGCGTTATTCAAGGAAGCCATCATCATCAGGGAAAATGCTTTTGTTTTCAATAAGGATTAAAAAGAACAAAATCAAAAAATGTCCTAGTAAACTTTTGGAATCATCAGTACGTCAAACCTCAGCACGACGCCAAATCGACTCGAAACTTATGTGCAGTTTGGGGAAGATTTTTCATGCTGTAGTCGGTCTGTACTCGGTCTTCTTGATGTAACAAGGTTACAAACGTTAAAGAGAAGGTTGAGTTCTGGGAAGAGGTAAAAATAATTTGTGAGCGTTATTATTGTTATTATGCAAGGGTGGAAGAACATCAGATTAAACATGTTCCCTGAAAAGCATGGCTCTTCAAATGCCTCCATATTCTAAATATGACATGAAACATCGTAAAAATCGGGGGTAGGTTTTTTTCGCCATGTGCTCGTGTAGTCCCATATACATCATTCTGTGTACAGTGCTTGTAACTTTGCCAAGATTTGGCCAAATTTCTTATCATTTTGATGATTCCAGAACCTTGCAATACACACGAATACTTATATACTAGATGATCAACCTTTTCTTATAGATTCCACACCGTTCTTTCACAATGCAATCACATGACCAGAACTCAACTTTATCTTTAAATATAAGTATTTTATGATCAATGATTACGAAGAATACCGTAATTTGATACCCGCTACCTTGGTCCTACCTCAGTCACACTTCCAAGCCGATTACAAACCGAATCAAATCCGATCAATAATAGGCTATTCCAGGTAAAATTGTTTTGTTCGGTTTAGTGTCGGTCTCCTTGTGGCCGCGGTATCACATACCCGGTTTTATCAAACCGACTTCCAACTGATTCCAAGCCGACCGATTTCTAGGCCATCCAGAGTAACGTATCGAGTAACGTTTTCGTTCGTCTGTTATCGGTGTGACATTGTTTGGTGTTGTTCTCATCGATGGGACTGGGGTACTAGGAGACCTAAGGCCTTTATATGCTCTAGGACATAATTGGTTGTGATATGAGTTTGGCTGAACAGTCTGAGCGGGATTGTATTGTGATATCCGCTCTTCAAACAAGTTATAGGTGACGATGAGGCATATGGCGCTCTGTCATTCTCTCTCTCTCTCTCTCTCTCTCTCCCTCTCTCTCTCCCTCTCTTTCTCCCGCTAATGCCCCTCTCTCTCTCTCTTTCTCTCTCTCTCTCTCTCTCTCTCGCGGGTTCTCCTTCTGTCTCTTTCTCTCTTTCTCTCTCTCTCTCTAGATAATGCTCTCTCTTTCCCTCCCTCTCTCTCTAATGCTCTATCTCTCTCTCTCTCTCGGGTTCTCCTTCTGCCTGTCTCTCTCTCTCTCTCCCTCTCTCTTCCTCTCCCTCTCTCCCTATCTTCCTCACTCTCTCTCTCTCTTTCTCGCCAAAACTTGTCGCTGTGTCTCTCGTTCTGACTGTCATGCATGTTCCTTATCCTTCTTCCACTCTTTCTCTCTCCATATTGATTTGTGTAACCCTGAAGACCATTCGTTTTTGCGTGAAAAGAGGAAATGATTTTTCGACACAAAACTAGAAATTTGTTTTCCGTGCAAACAAATGACCTCCCTATAATCTAACCATTGCACCCAGTTTTGATCTCTCGCCACCTTTTCACATCTTCTCAACAATATGGTCTTGCTTTCCTATCTGTTTTATCCTTTATTCAGTGCGATTCTATTTTATCGTATAAGCCATTGTAGGCAGGCATGACTATGCGCCTTACAACAATATAGATTTAAATAATTATACTCTCATACATTATGAAGGTTGGGCAATGGCAAGATCAACTGCAAAAGCAGGCCGTATGGTGTTTTCATATCGACTTATTCTTTAAGTACTCTTCTGATTTTGTTTCTTCAATTTAAATGTGGAAAGCTATCACAGAACACCTGACTGGAATAATGTAATTGAAATTTTTAACTCAATATTATATATTTTCACCTAATTTTACATGACCTTGTCAGGCGCGGATCCAATATTTCTTAGGGGGCAAGCCAAAATTTGAAATTTTAAAATCGTGCCGGCCGATATTTCGCGTGGGGGGGGGGTATTTTTGTTTGCCCCCGGAAATTTGAAAACCGGGCCGGCGGGAGGGCAGGGCCCGCTGCCTCCCCCTTTATCCGCGCCTGGACCTTGTTAACAGCGGATACTACCTTTCAAATCAGGGATCGCATACTGCATAGCGGCGTACATTAAATTAGAGGCGCCGTATTTGTGAAAATCGTGTTCGTGAACAGACCGGACAGGTACATAAGAGAACAACAACCTATCCCACCCCCTCCCGCCGTCTAGCGTTTCAATATGCATAGATTCATTGGTATAAATCATTTATCTAGGTGGCTGACATTTTTACATGAATATGAACTTTCTTTGATCTGTTGTTTTTTCATGGTGACCCTATTTTAAGTATAGAGGGCGTTAATCACATGGGACATTTCACAGATTTGAGCTAAGACGGCACCGAGTTTGTGAGCGATGTAGCAGAACAAGAAGTCAGCAGTTGTCGAGAGACAAATTATTTACTTGTGTCGCCAGATTGTCGCCTAGGAAGTGAGTTTTATTTAATCAACATTGACCATTCAGTAATTTCATTTATGAGTGATAGAAGTATGAGAAATGTGTAATTGTCAGAGCTCAAGCAAAAGGAATAAGATGGTATTGAAATTGTTTTTGTGCAGGTGTTTGAGTATTTTGCCTACGTGTAAATGTATTTGGTTTGAACGTAGGTGGCGTTTTACGAATTGTAGACGTGGCGCTTAATTTGAAAGGGAAAGTTCCAGTGATGTTATTAAATTTCTATTTTGGTTATAAAACAGTGACAGAAAACCAGTTTATGCATTTAGAGCAAGTTAGTCTTTGGTACATTTAAAATATGATCGCTTATATCGATCCTTACAGAAATATTTAATATATGATGAATTGTAATGTATACAATTGTTTCATCAAAAAATGCGATTGACGTGGCCATAAAATTGTAACTTGTTAGAAACCAGGAGGGCAAGTAAAATTTAGAGTTTGAAGATTTGGTTATAGAAAGAAAGGACTAGGCAAGAACTATTTTTATTTAATTTTTAATCTGTGTCATTTTTTATTATTTGAATTTAAACGACTAAAATGTGTATTCCTTACATTCTATTTTAAACGATTGGTGTGGTAGACTAATCAACGCACCCTTTCGGCAAAACCGGGGGGGGGGGCTTTGGAGGAATGCTCGCGTTCAATTCAACGCGACGCGACGCTACCTACCCTTTCGGCATAAGCCGTCCATACACAAATTGAGCTAACAGTAATTCAAACTGCGAGTAATTCATGGTAAATCTTAATCATTCTCACCGGTGTGTCGGCGTGCATATTGGCACGGAGTATCACAACTGTTTTCCTCGACGTCAGCGGTGACCATGTCTTCCGATTCAACTAAGTATAATAACATGATGATATAAGGGCAATCAGCAATACCCTGTTGGTTGAATATATATCGTCGAATAACGTGACATTTATCTTTGACCAAAATTCTGATAGATTTTTTTTTCCTAAATAATAAACAACTGTATTCTTTAATGTGTTACTCAATTGACATCTTCGGCTGGTTCGGTAGTTTTCATGCATTTTGTATAAACGTTACACTATAGACTACAAGGTTTAGGATAAACATTCAAAGATGAGCAAATAAAAAAATCACTACAAAACTCTAACATAAATAGGTCAAATACGCTGAATATTTGTATCCAATTGTAATAATATTGTATTTTTTCGTCATCAGGGTAATAATGTGCAGGTGAAGTATAAAAGTGTTTTATATTGTGTAACCCAGTGGGGGCCCGGTATTTAACAGTAAGTGTGTAAACACAACCCTTGTCAGCTATAACGTATAACACATGCAGAGTGGTCTAAACCATAGCGTTCTGACAGAGATAGTTGTGACAAGCGCACACCTACGCGATCGAAGGAACTCCAAATAGTTCCACCGACATACAGTCTTTATGGGAAGGAACTATTTGGAGCTCCATGAATTGACCTTTGATCACGTACGTATGTATGTGTCATAACTCTCTATCTCTCTCTCTCTCTCTCTCTCTCTCTCAATATGCTATGGTTTAAACTAACAAAGGTGTATAGGCATACTAGCTTCATAATAAATATCGCCTTTAAAAAAGAGCTATTGATATCCGGTAGGCCTTAAATCAGTATTGTTGTAGAGGCATTTTTCGAGAAAAAGCTAAGGCAGCTAAGGCAGCTAACGTTTATTTGTTAGGTATTGTACCCAATACCAGGTTTAGAGTAAGGCTCGTCTATCGTTATATTTATTTATTTATTTATTAAAAAATAGAAATCATGCCTCTACAACTGATTAAATAATGCCTACCAGATAAGGCATTATGGTCCATGATATCGAGCTCAGATCAAGTTAGGTTGAAATCGCGTCATATCAATCAACTCAGCCCTGCCCCTTGTAGCTATTTGCAAGCTGGTTTAAACCTTTATTACACAAACAAATCAAAACACTTTAAATGGCTCAATAAAGTCTGTGCTTGACAATTATCTCACCGCTTTCAGATTCAGACATAGATGATGAGCCTCCGCTTGAATCAGCAATTACACAAACCGCCATCATTACCACCAGTGCTACTAAGATGAGCAACTTCATGACTGCTTTTGATAACGGCTACTATATGCAAGAATCGACAAAAACAGTATTGCAAATATGCGTTTCACTGAAGAAAAGAAAAAATGTATAAATTGTCTATAATAATATGAAAGGATATTGCTAAAATGTAACTAATTTGTTTGTGTCGCTTTTACTAAAACCAACTCAATATCATGGTAGACTTCCCTCTTTAAAACTGTTGCATAAAATGTTACACATAGGAGGGAAAAACAATTAAAGGATCATTCATGTTTGTTGGGTAAGAAATAAAACCAACACTAAATGTTTAACAAATTGTTGGTACATTTTACTTAATTACAAACATACAATAATAATGGCTCATGCCCAAACTAGAGTTTGAAGACAGTTAGTAATTTGAAAGCAATTAACAATTTCGGAAGGCAGGTGTAAGTCGGTGTGGATAATGAGGATTAATGCCTTACAAAAGACGCAGGCACCCTCTAGTGTTACGAACCCGGGACCTCCCGCTCAATGCGCACTAAAAGGCCGTTACACAAGGGCGAACAAAATAATGTCTGGAGAGGAAATGCAGACCTACGCTAAACAACTGAATATACATTAATTGCTCCCAAATCCAGAATCTCAACTACCGAAAAACGATTATAGTTGCTGCTTCGAAAGATAATCAACCCGTCGTCCAGTTTTGCCACTTTCAAAAGATCCATTAAAACAAATTGTTCCCTCAGTAATAAAGTATGATTCACCTATCTAATAGTTTTGTGTTTCTCTTCACATTCTGTAACTTAGTAAGCGAAAGGGTACTTTTGTTTTAACGATCCTAAATAATCGATATCATTATCAATACAATTACAAACTGACGGAATCAGAAAGACGTCTCATGTGCAACAAGCATAACGTAAGGGATGTTGGGCCTACCTGATTTTGAAGAGGTCTTCGAGTAGAATTCTGTGGGATGATGATTTACTTTCTCGTAGCTTGATGTGACAAAGTGTCTCTACCCAGATATCTCTTGAATTACTGTCTAGATAGCTTCTAGTCTTATAGAATATCGAAGCCTGCCATGACCATCTGCTCGTAACCGACAAGTCACCACATTCAACGGCAAATAATCGGTTCATCATTGCTCTTTAATTATTTCATATTTCAATGTACCTGCATTCGTATCCGTCAGGAATAAACGCTGTCTACCCCATCAGTCGCTCCAACCACAGCCCATATTCCAATACACCATGTTGATCAAATATGGAAAGATTAAAAATAAAAAAATAAGAAAAAATTAACATGCACTGAGAGGCTTCAGTTGAAATCATAAATTCTCTGTGACCGGCTTAGCACTTGTTTCTGAGGGACCAGTTACTGAAGATCCATAATTTTACATGTGCCTCGCAAAAAGTACAATGTAAATTTGATTTATATCCTCCATCGTGAAATTAAAAAATAAGCATGTAAGCTATAAAGAAATACATCATGAATCAATTACTAATGAACACATTAAATGTGTCCAAAAAAACACACACAAACGCACGCACCACACACACGTACACACGCAATACACACACACACACACACGCACACACACGCACCCTTACCACTGCGCCCCACATAATAACAAAGCATTTACAACTTATCTGTCAGTTATATTTCCTTCTCTTTAATGGTCTAGAAATAAAAGTACACAAATATTTTCTACCTGATTTTTCATTGGTATATCCTGTATTTAAATTACACTTTATAATCAATCAACGAAAACAGACATCGGGGAAGTTGCATTCACATCTCAGGCAGTCTGGAGACAGCCCTGTCAGTGATACAAACAAAATAAATGATACATCGGAGCAAACACAAGGAGGGCGAGATTTTATATTCAGTATTCTAATATGACTTACATCTATATGAATAAAATGCTTGCATAAGATATTAAGCTATGTAAAAATAGAAAGCCAGCATACACGTATAGACCTTTTTTGTCCATTTCTTGTCATTAAAGTAAGCCATTTTAGAAGAAAAGGACTTTAGGGCATTTTCTAATGTATCAAATTATGTGGTCCATACTCGACTGAAGCAAAGTCAAATTCAAATTCAAAGAATTGACTGAAATCACTCCTGGCATACAACAGAAAATCAAACTTATAATGCTAGAAACAAAACATTAAACAACTCAAGAAAACAAAGGACAATTATAGTTAGACGCTGTAAATATGGTCGCATTACTGTACGTTCAATATGAGAGATATTGCTATTATCACAATCAAAACAAAACACAGTCGAATATAGGAGCATGAGAATATACAAAGAGATACAGAAACCTCAACAACACAAAGGCACACTATATCCCCCAAAAATAAAAGTACTGTTGCTACCTAAATCGGAGCTGATATAAAATTCGCGAAACATAAAACTAATATTAAAAATAAAAGTGGCTTTTCTTTCAAAGCAAGATTCAACATCATTTTCAAAATTCTTCGGAACCAGCATAACCGCAATGCTCTCAAGGCGTTAACAATACGTTTCGAAGGCATTCAGACACGTTTATGGGAGGTTTACAGTCCCAAACACGTTCTGCTATCCTTTTGGTTCCCAATTTGTTTTGCTGAAAGTCGCAGATTAGTTTTCTAATTTGTATTAGACGAACGTAGACACAAAACGGACGTCAATCAACTTTGAAGCCTCATCCCGACTCTGAAATGAGTGATTAGGTATATAGATGGATTGGGCTCATTTTTTTAAATTTTAAAGATGATATGTAATCAGCAGCCTAATTATAACTTGACTTTAAAAAAGTAAGTTTACAATTCGGGTGGTGGTCCAATTGACAGCTCTTTCAGATCGCGGCCATGTATGTTCATTATACGCAAACATTTGCAATATCTATTACTTTATTACAACACTTTTAGTTTAAATTGTCATTGCGGGACCGCAACTGAAATTTTATCACCACTTAATATAATACAAACATTACTGTATATATCGTATTATGTACATGATCATTGATGCAATAAAAATTAATACTCCCGAAACCGCTCTTCTACAACCTTACTTTAGTTGAATTTCAGATATATACTTTCAATTTTTTTCAACTTGAATATTGTAACAATTCAACATAAATAACGTTGACACATCCGTCATAAACATAAATCCATGTATACTTGCTTGGAAAGTGCATTTTAAAAAGAAATTTCTGCAAGTCATTTATAGAAATGTTGATTATGTGAATAGGAATATATTATATGGGGATGACTAATTTTCAGATTTAGAAATCACATTCGTTCAAACGTATTTGCGACGGATTATGATTGGTTTTAATACTGCTGTACATCTTGGTATTAGAACCATGACAAAATCTACATTTAAGACATGTTATGCTACGTTTACACTATGTTCCCGGCGGCCACGGCAACCACGTTTCAGGCCACCGTGGACGAAACGGGATTGACGTGACACAACGCGGGGGACCGTATGGGCAAACGTGACAGGCCGTGATTGCCGTGGATACCGTGTCAGATTTTTAAACTGTCAAAAAAATTGCCACGGCAGTCAAGGCGCGGATGAGAAACCTAGTAGGACGTAATAAACCGGGGTGAACGTAACAAAACGTGACAGTCCGTAATAGGCCGTAACAAAACTTGGGGGTGGTCCGTAGTGGGACGGTTTAAGCGCCCGGCAAGCAATGGCGCGTTGCGTTCTACTACGGTCTGACACAACGCGAGGTCTCAGGATACCATGATTGCTATTGCTTGGGAGACCTTCTTTATATACCGCCGGCACAAACGTGCTCCAAAGCTGCCCTGCGTCCACGTTTCATCCGTACAAAGCCTTGACAGAACGTGAAAAACGTGTCAGACCTTGATCAGAACGTGGGAAACGTGAGGGACCCCATCAGAACGTGACGGGCCGGGAGGGAACGTTCTGGCATCCGTGGTAGAACGCGGGCCGAACCGTAGTGCGCCTTCAGTGACGGGCCGTGGGGGGAAGGGGATGCTGAGTCCCGGAGGCTCTAATTAGAGCCTCCGGGACTCAGCATCCCCTTCCCCCCACGGCCCGTCACTGATACCGTGGTAGACCGTGAGAAAACTTGGCAAGACGTAACAAAACTTGAATCCAGAGATAAAATTGGTCTAAATCCCACGGCGCACTACGTTTCGGGCAAACGGGGCTGCCGTGGCCGCCGGGAACATAGTGTAAACGTAGCATTAGAAACGTTAAATGATTTTAAATGCAGTCAAGGTAGTAATTACAATTTCGAAAGAAAAAAATGACTATACTATAAAGTATGTCGAATATAAGAAATTAAAACGTGAACAAAATATATATTAATATCAATTCCTTTTGGAGACTGAACCATGAAGTACCATATCAACTGAAAAAAAACTATTAGAACGACATAGTAGGACATTTTTTTTATGAGTAATCATTTTAAAGGGGCATTGCTCAAGTGATATTCTTTCGTCTAAATGAAATGAATGCTAATCTCACAAAACAAAGTTTGCCTAAACCACACAACTTAACTGTAATAACAGAAACAGTTTCATAAAAATTTACAATGATGAAATTATCCGCTGCTATTATTGTTTTATGTTTACATGATCGCTTAGGCAATCCAACTGGAGAAGTGTTCATACAAAACATACAAAGCACATATTTACTGCATTTATTACGTAATGTACATGATCATTGCAACAACTGAGAAAAAGGGTTTCATGCAGACTTTGCAATAAAGAAAAAATCCTCTGAAATTATTAAGCTATCTTATGTACATGGATTTGTAGACATACAACTGCAACAATTTTCATACAAACTTATGATAACGCTTGTATTAATTTCAGTTATCACCTATACATATACATGTTTATTTTAGTAAAAACAAATGAGCAGTCTTCATAGAAAATATCTTCTGTTATTATTGTCTTAATAAACATTATCATTGTAGCAAAAGAACTGAACAGTCTTCATAAAACCTTACATTGAGGACAACTTCTTCTGTAGTTATTGTCTTAAATTCATGACCATTGTATCAATACAAATGAAATGATAGTTTTACAGCCACGTCGTTTAAAAAATGGGTCTGTATTGATTGTCTTATTAACATGATCTAGCAATACAAATTGAAACGTTTTCAAACCACCTGATAATGATCCATATATGTATTGTCTTTATTACTTTATGTGCAACATCATTGTAGCGATGGAATTGAAGTAGTTTTCAAACAAATAAAATATATTCTGTAATTATAACCATTTGTATATGATTATTGTAGGAACACAACTGAGAGAGTATTCATACAACCTTACAGCAACAAAAACATATACTGAGATTATCATTTCATGTCTAAAATTATTGTTGAAAAAAAACTGCAATTGAATTCATACAACCTTACAATAAATAAAATATCTACTGCAAATTATTATCACATGTAAATGACTCTTGTTACAACGGAACTGAAGCAGTATTTCTACAACCTTTTAATAACAACAATATATTCTGTAAGTACTATTCTATGTATAAGATTATTATAGTAACAGAACACAGTATTTATACAACCTCACAATGAAGGAAATATTGACTGCAATTATTTTCATGTGTACATTGTCATTGTTAAAAGAGAACTAAAACAGCATTCATTCAAAATTATAATGAAAAATATCTTATGTTATTATTATTATATGTAAATTATTATTGTAGCAATAGAACTGAAACAGTATTCGTTCAACCTTATAATAAAGAAAAAGAAATAATGATTATAATATGTATATGATTATTGTAGCAACATAAGTCAAAGAGAATTCATACAACCTTACAAATAAAATATGCATATACTGCAACAGAGTAATGGTTATTTCACCAACAGAACTGAAACTGTATTCATTCAAGAAAATATGTAATGGTACTATTGTCACATGTTAATGAGGTTAATGAGTGTGCTGCTCAATGGCAAGCGCGTAGCCAGGACTTTATTTTAGGGGTTCGGTAGTGAGCACGCGAAGCGCGCGTAGCGCGCTGCCTAGGAGGTGGTGCAGGGGGGGGGGGGCAGTTGCCCCCCCCCCCAATCAAAAAAGTGGGGGGGGGGGGGCAAAACGCATTTTTGGCCCCCAAAAACGCCCCCCCTCCAAAAAAAAAAAAAACCACTAAAGGAGTAAAGATGGTTTGTATTTTAAACCCCAAAGAACAGAACAATAATAAAAGCCTGAATTAAATGACATATAAAATTCCATTCAAAGAAAAGGAAAATAAACAGAAATTAAATTTCCTAAACATTGCGCATGCCACCTACATTTATCAATGGAGGTTTTTTTTATAATAGCGATACGCGCATATCGTGGACATATCGTGAGAGATTGGGAAAGCGTGTTTTTTTTGTTTTGTTATAGGGGTGAGAAGACATGAGCCTCTGAACGCGGGCGTACTGAGAGGGAGGGGGGGGGGGGGGTTATTTCTTATTCGATGCCAGTGATTTACAAATGTTGCTGAAATGACATGATTTTTCGGTATTTTTTTCCAGTAAGTCAAACCTTTTTATGCGTTTGTTGAAAAATTAGAAATTTCCCAAATTTACAGTCGGGCGAAAAATATGCTTATTTAGAAGGCTTTATGTCATGGTCTGCAAAACGGCTGGGCTCGGGGGCTCGAGCCCCCATAACTTTTTGAAAAAGTATGTTACAGAGAAAAAGAAAGAAAGAGAGAGAGAAAAATAGGAAACCTGCCAATGTAACAAATGAGGTATCAAAATATGCTCATCTGACCGTAATTAAATACCTAAAACCCCCGAGCTTCTGGGGGCTCTGCCCCCTGGACCCAACCAAAGGCCCTAAGGCGGTCCCCTGTATGCTCATTTGACCGTAATTAAATACCTAAAACCCCAGAGCTTCCGGGGGCTCTGCCCCCTGGACCTCACCAAAGGCCCTAAGGCGGTCCCCTGGATGCTCATCTGACCGTAATTAAATACCTAAAACCCCAGAGCTTCCGAGGACTCTGGCCCCTGGACCCCACCAAAGGCCCTAAGGCGGTCCCCTGGATGCTCATTTGACCGTAATTAAATACCTAAAACCCCAGAGCTTCCGGGGGCTCTGCCCCCTGGACCCTACCAAGGGCCCTAAGGCGGGCCCCTGGATGCTCATCTGACCATAATTAAATACCTAAAACCCCTGAGCTTCCGGGGGCTCTGCTCCCTGGACACTCTACCAATTAGTGACCTGCCAGTGTCACAAATAAAGTATCTAAATATGCTTATCTGACCGTAATTTAATGCCTAAAACCCTGAGCTTTCGGGGTTTACGCTTTACCTGATCGTTAATATTCCACTTTGAAAAACGTTCCGCGGGGCCTGCATGTAACGTGTAAGAGTGGTGGTGATGCTCATTCTGCCCCCCCCCCCCCACACTTCCAAACGTTTTTGCTCAGTACGTCACTACCCTTGGAAGGTGATCCCCTGGAATGTTTGCCCCCCCCCCCCCCAATCCCTCCTTTTTTTTTAAGGAAAAAAAAAGGAATGTATATACAAATATATACACGCATATTATGTGAGTGTATATACGTAATTTTGAATTTAAAACAAATTTGTTTAGTATTCGGCAATAAATGGTCATAACCTGACAACAACGAGCGCCTCATAGTCCAACACACAACTTTTTACAAATTTCTTGAAACAAGACTATTTTCTTCGACTGGCCATCAACTCGGAAAATTCGAAGAAGTTAGCTCATTTCTGTAATAATTTTGCCTTAAGATGACAGATATCAGGATTGTGCCTCTAGGTATGTTTGTTCTCTGCTTTTTAATTCAGAATTTGGGGAATATTAATGAAGGTTGAAGACTTTGGTAATCGGCGATATTTTGTGTACAGTCCCATGTGTTGTCTTTTGTGCTGCAGAATACTTGAGGCGCCTACAACAACGTCAATGACCAATGCAATGCAAAGCAATGCAATCACATACATAGCTGCATTGCTATCCTGGATGGGTATTAAACACTGTACTATTGATTCTCAACATTTCACACAGCACTGTAAAAAACTCAACTGAGTGCACTCAAAATCATACTTTAGTGACAATTGAGGAGGCGCTAGACTCTAGTGACAGACCACACATAGAATCTAGCCATAGGAGCATCACTATCCTGGCTGTGTAGTAAAAGTAGGGTGTCTGAACGATTTTTCAATTTTCAATTTGGGATCGTTTTTCACCATTTTTGTTTGATATTTGAATAAAAGATGTTATCAGAATAATACATTTCAAATTTCAAGTCTCACCGATGTTTCTATCAAAAGTTACAGCCCCTCCAAAACGCTGGTATATTCATATCATTTTGGTCAAAATCGACGAAAAAGACGTCTACGCAGAGTGATGTTGTTTTGCTAAATTTAGCCAAACAGCTGTATCGCGCGATATGCAAGCGTATGCATATCGTACGCATGCTGCTAAGCCAATCCGCGACTTGCAGCTTGAGCTACGCTGTCTCCGCGACATGTGCCATTGACTAGTATGGTTGGCGTTCGTCGCACAATAAACCCGGAAGTGAATGCACGTTATAGTCAATGGCAATATCGCGGAGATGTCTCCGCGATATTGCCATTTACTATAACGTGTATTCACTTCCGGGTTCTATGCCGCGAATGGCCACCCATACTTGAATTTGGGGTTTCGTTCGTGCGCGGAGATGTTACGCGATGTAACCATGGTTTGGACTGAGCGGAGCGCACGCCCCCTAATTAGCTGATCCACCAAATAGCGAGAAGGGTATTTTTAAACTGTTATCAGTTGTGATCCCTGGGGGCTAGCGAAAATATAAGCACATAGAATTGTTCCTTAGGACTGGGACTACTTATCGATCGGGGCGTCATATCTCAAAAGTGACAAACCTCAGAGTTAGCCAGGACACAATGTTTCAATTGCTGTTTTGACCAAGATATTTTTAGAATTTCGGGGGCTACGCCCCTTTAGAAATATTGGAATTTACCTGCTCTTTCATATGACACCTCATTTATTGATTATCACCTTCAGGATCACAACAGATAAAGGTTTGAATCTCGAATTGAAAAAAAAAAATTGACTTTTTTTGCATGGTCGCGCAATGCACGTAGACTGCATAGGGATGCGTGTAATCTCTATGGGAAGAATTTTAGCACACAACATCGGGTGCGCGATCAGACACCCTAGTAAAAGCTGTGCTTTTGATTTTCAACATTTCAAACACCACTGTACAAAACTCAACTGATTTCACTCAAAATCGGTACTTTAGTGACAATTGATGACACCTAAATAGCAGTAAAATACATTTTTTAAACTTACTAATGCTAAAAAGAATAATTTAAAAATTCAAATTGTAAGTCTAGTGTCAAACTTTGCTTACAGCTGCATCGACATGATTGTGTAGAGTCTATGCGATATTGTGTGGTGTGTGATTTGTGTATGGGTATAATAATACCCCATTCACAGCTATTGCTAGAGGTCAATACGCACTAGCATTGACTCTCTATGCTTTGCTGGAGTGGTGACAGACTAGAATAGAAAGGCCGAGAGATCGAGAAAGGAGGGTTTTTTGGCCCCTCTGCAGTTTTCGGCCGGTCCGTTGGTTGCATGGTAAAATCCCTTTATAACACATTGCATAATAGCATATCACATATCTCACACATACTATAACATGCCAGAGTCACTGAAGAACCATTTGCAATGGAAAATGTATCCTTAAATATCACATTTTAGCAATGTAATCGGCGGTCCCGCTACCCGAATCTGGAGAAGAAAAAAAAATTGAATATCTTTCGTGTGTTTGTAAGGAATATAGGTACCAAAACATGAGCTGTATTTCAGTATTTTTCAGATTTAGAGTCAGATTTTTTGAGTATCGCAAGCTCAAAAGTATCTCACCGCATATATCATATCACTGCAGTTGGATACTTGGCCTAGACCCTATAGACCAGGCCTTCTCAACTAGTTTATTAGAAGTGCCAAAACGAAAAGAATTTGTAATTGAAGCGCCACCCTGTATAGTTGACTGTGCTGCGAGGGAGCGTAGCGACCGAGCCGAAAATGGGTGGGGTCAGGGGGCGAAGCCCTAACGGGGGTAGCAGGGGGTGGGGCCCCCTGAAGCTGCTGGATCTAGGCCTAGGGCTTTTTAAAGGCCCAAATGGGGCATTTTCAACACCATTTCATTCCACAATATATAATCAATCATAATTTCTTATTGAAAAAAAATTAGTACAATTCATGGGTAAAATTATACCGGAGGTATATTTATATGCATTTTTTGTGTGCAATAAACACGGGAAATGTCAAAATAAAGTGAAAATCAAACAAACAAAAACAAGTTGTTTCCAAAGATTGGCAATGTTAAAATTGGTATCCCATCGTAAGCTAATTGTTGTTCAGACCTTGGGTTTAGATTTGTATAAAATGGTAAAAAACGATCAATTCCCCCTTCTTCCTGTTTGTTAAGCAGGCATTTTGGGCTCAAATTCGACTGCAACTTCTTGATTTAGCTGAGTATTTGATTCTAAAATAAATATTTTCTTTCTTTCTGTTTTTTATTTTGTTGTTGCAACAGTCGCGCGCCACTCCGACTGACCGCAAGCGCCACAAGTGGCGCGCGCGCCGCCAGTTGAGAAGGCCTGCTATAGACCCTAGTTGGGCACGCTCACGTAATTTTTTTTTTTTGCGATAGGTAATGAAACTTACCTCAAATGGTAGGTCTAGCCTCATGCAACACAAATCAAATTTTTTTGGGGGCAACACTGCCTAAAATTCAAGGATTTAATTTTTTTCCTTGCAATTAATTGTGCATGGCCAGCCGTCGGCTTCGAGAGCATCATCACTTCGCTTGCGCTTGCACGGTGATGACTCACTGCATGCCACATGGTGATGGGCGAACCGAGCAGATCGTGTACGCCTTGAGACTGGGCATGGTAATGGCGCGCTGTAACCGCTTTGCCCAGAAAATTACCAAAGCGCCCGGAAAACCCCGCGAACTGAGCGCCGGGAACGCTGGCGGAGCTGATTTCATGATTGAACAGCCTCCGGGCAAACAGGATTCGCTTTCATTCGCAAGGAAGAACCCTGTCGATATCGGTGTTAAATTGAAGGTTATAATTCCCCCCTCACGGTGATACTTGAATTATCAATGTGCGAGGTAGAAAATTTTAGATATTAATGTGAAATCTGACAGAATTCAGTAAAATATGGTACTTACAAGTGATTTTCTGGACCGATTTGGGGAATTTCACAAAGTTTATCGCACAGCAACTTGTCAAGAATGTTAGTACATGTTACTACATATAGATAAGTATGCCATACAATGTTAAAATCGCCAGCAGTGTTTCGATTTGTGGAATAATTAGCATTACAAGAACGTCATATCAGCGCTTGATAGAGCCTCTTGACATCTGAGGCCGTTCGCAACTTTTGTACAGCAAAACGAATCAAAATAAAAGCGCCCTCTCGTGATGCGTGAGCGTGCCTACCCTAGTTTAGATTCCAATTTCTGATCACCATACCCGCAGGTGTAGTTTTCGGCCGTGCAGGGGATTACGTGCTCTGGCCGCACGCATCTTATTTGTTAATACCACAGCGAGCCCGTGCTATAGATCAACAGGCGAACACACAGCGCGTGCTCCCAATTGACTACGTACGTTCATGCAGCTAAAAGCTGCCTTACTAGGCCGAAAACTACCTCCGAAACAGTGAACATGAAAATGAATATTGCCATGGCAATTCATGATTTTTTCTGGGATTCTTTTTTTGTTAAAATAATGATAGTATGGGCTTCATGATTTGAACAAGAAATGAAAATAAATAGGAAGTAAACAGTCCAAACATAGGATTTTTCTTCAGTGGCCGAAAACTTCCTCCTTTACTCTATACACTTTTTCACAAGTTTCACGGCAAACCGCTGCACAATTACAATACATTTGCATACCATAACAATCAAAGAAGGGGTGCGGATCCGAGAGCGTGCATGAAGTTTATGGTCGCTAACTTCATGCACGCTCGCGGGTCCGCACGCGCACGCCTTCGTCGGTATATACATACGGTATGCAATTGTAATTTTGTATGATTATAAGTAAGCTCACTAAGGCCTCCACGGTCGACCATAAAAAGACAGACGGGTCAAGCTACAGCAATCTCAAAGTTAGAGGGAAAACTGTGAAAGGTGACATCAATTTCAAGCCAAGAATAGATGAAAAAATGGGTATTGCGCCATTAAAATATGAATATGTAGGAGCTGCGAGGAGAGCATGCAGTTAAATTTGTAATGTCAACAATACAAATATGAATATGTATGAGCTGCGAGGAGAGCACGCAGTTTGATTTGTAATGTCAACAATACAAGTAGTTTGATATTGTCATAATTTTTTTTTTTTCTCCATTGCAATGTTTTTGCTTTGATAGGGGCCGGTCAAGATGTGGGGCGTAGCTGCATACTCCTGACAATAGGGAGCAAAAACATCATGTTGGATTGTGGCATGCATATGGGCTTCAATGATGAAGTGAGTATTATACATCTTCTTTCTTTTTTTCTTCTTCTTCTTCTTCTTTCTCTTCTTGTTCTTGTTCTTTTAGTTCTCCTTCTGCCTACTTATTAGTCTTCTTCTCTTTCTTCTTTTCCGCCTACTTTTTTTTTTCTTCCTTTTTCTTTCTTTTGCCTACTTATTATGTTTTCTTCTTCTTCCTTCTCCTCCTTCTTCTCCTTCTTCTCCTTCCCCCTACTTCATAATCCTTTCTCTTCCTTCTCCTTCTGCCTACTTATTATACTTTTCCTCTTCCTTCTCCTTCTCCTCCTTTTCCTTTTCCTTTCTTGTACTTCTTGTTAATGTTCTTCTTCTTTGCCTTCTTAGTCTTCTTTTTTCTTTATTTTTGTTTATTTGTTCTTCATTTATCTTATTCTTTCTCATATTCTGTTGTGTTATTCTCCTAATCTTCTTCTTCTTACTACTCCTTTTGTTGATCTCCTTTTTCCTTCTTTGCCTTTATTTTTTCTCATTTCCCCATTGTTTTTCATCATTTGTCATTTTCTTTTTCATTATTTTTTCATCTTCTTTTTAGTCTTTGAATCATTCTTCTTCTTGCTCATTCTTCTTCTCTTTCTTTTCCCTTTTCTTCCTCTTCCTCTATATCTTTCCTCTTCTTGAAATCTAAGAAGATCAATTACATTGTAAATGATGTGCATTTGTGTTACCTATTTTCTTTTAAACAGAGAAGATTTCCCGATTTCTCCTACATCAACAAGAATGGCCGATTGACAGACCATTTAGATGCTGTCATCATTAGGTATGTATAAAGACAAAAAGACTTTATGTTTTTAAAGGCCGGCTGTACTAGTTCAGCCAGAAGGGATTAGACCACATGGCGAGGTCACTGACAGGTGGCTGTCTCATTAACTTAGCTCTCAATTAATATCAGAAAAAGAGGATCATGGGGGACCAAAAGGCACCGATTGGGGAAGATTTCTATATAGAGGGAGCAAGTAGCTACAAGTAGTACAGTGTGGCTTTAAATGGTAATATCAATCTAATACCTTCATTGATAGCACTTGAAATGTATAAGACCATTCAATATTCAAAGCTCTTTTTGTAGATGTCGTAATCTTTAAAAGTCTTATTAGAGTATTTAACTTCATTTCTAATCATATAAAATATTCTAATCAAAATCTAATCATCGTAAAAGTGTGCAGTAATGTTGTCTTGGCCAACATAAAAAGAAAAATAATAAGAAAAACAAACATACAAACAATTTTGAAGAACATTTGACAACTACTTGTAAGTGTCAGCTTGCATGGTGATGTAGATAGACTGCAAGCCTACTGTATATTTGACAACTAATAAGAAAATGAGGACATTCAACATTTCTAACGTGTTTGGGGCCAGTATGATCGACCCTCCCTGGCTCTCTCTCTCTCTCTCTCTCTTTCTTTCGCTGTTTCACTTTTAACATTGTCTGTTCTATATGTTTGAAAAAAATATATTTTTCTGTTAATTTAAATTTTCCCCATCTCTAGTCATTTTCATCTAGATCACTGTGGAGCCCTCCCTCACATGTCAGAGATTGTTGGTTACGATGGACCAATCTACATGACACAACCCACCAAGGCTATCTGTCCCATACTACTTGTAAGTATGCTGTAATGAATGAGTAAGTGAGTGAGTCAGTGCGTGAGTGGGTGAGTGAGTGGGTGGGTGATTGAGTGGGTGAGTAGTTGAGTGAGTGGGTGGGTGGGTGAGTGAGTGACATTGTTGTTTATGATAAACCCATCTACATGACACAACCCACCAAGGCTATCTGTCCCATACTTCTTGTAAGTATGCTGTAATGAATGAATGAAGGAATAACAAGAATGAATGAAGAAATAAATGAATGAATGAATGATTGTATGCATAAATAAAAAGAATGAAATAATAAATAATAAATGAATGAATACTAGCTTGCTTACAAGTCACTTACCTATTGATAGAATTCACATTATGACTGACTACTCTGGAAATGGGACAAACTACTATCAAAGAGGAGATGATAGTTTGAATAATTTAGTAAACAGTTCTATGACACATCTATATTTAATTATCTGTTTTGGTATCTATATAATTATGTCTAATTCATCTACAATGCGGCAATCATCAAACATCATCCTTTGCCGATTTGAATAATACTTGTCTGAGGAAGGTGTTTAAATTAGTTAATATTTACACATTCAAGTATATATTATTGTTACAAGTTTATAAAACAAATCATTTTATTTATTAATTTTTTTCATAGGAGGATTACAGGAAAATTACTGTTGAGAAGAAAGGAGAAACCAATTTCTTTACGTCAGCTGTGAGTATATTTTCATGTATAACCGTAGTACTAGATACAGGGGTTTAATTGATTGAGAGATTACAGTCAAACCTGCTTTAGTGACCACCTGTCTACAAAGACCACCTGTCTACAAAGGCCACATTTTTTGTTTCCCTTGCAAATGGTTTCTCATTGAATCGTGTACTAAAGGAACCTGTCTTCAAAGACAACCTGTCCACAAAGGCCACTTTTTGTGTTTCCCTTGGGTGGTCGCTATAGACAGGTTTGACTGTATTTCTATAATAATGAGGTGGATTCACAATTCACATCGAGTAACACTAGTGTTTAGTCGATTTCGTGTGATGCATTATGGGAAAAAATTGACAAAAATGTCAGCTGTGGCAATTGATATACACCCTAGGATATTAAGGGGATTTAATCAGGTTTTTGTGTGTCCTTAATCAGTCCAAATTTTCGGTCAGAATAAATTGATGGGTGAGTTTTGATGGGTGGGTTTTGTAACTAGGCGTTCTGGCGTGCGCCTGTAATCCAGCTAACAATAGAAGTTACAAACTGATTCTGCTGAGGACGCAGGTTCAAAACTGAGTCTTGTCTTTCGGATGGCGACGTTTAAAGGTCGGTCACCAGACGTAAATAATCATATCTGATTGATACACGTCTGTAAAAACACAGTACACACACACACACACCGATATCCAAATTCAATATGAAAATGTGCACTGATATCATAGTCAATTTCATTGAAACAATTTTATTGAAATTATTACACATCAATCTATCTTTTCATCCACAGATGATCAAAGACTGCATGAAGAAAGTTGTGGTGGTAAATCTACATCAAATTATCCAGGTGAGTTTTGAATTTCATTTTGAATTACCTTCAAATATTTTTGAGTCTAGAAATGAATATCTGGAATTAAACATTCAAAATTTATTATTTGAAATCGGGTGGTGGTTATTTTACCTACATGTAGCTGCTAAGGAAGCATAAATGCTTGTAAGGAAGCAATCATTAGGCCAACGGCTTTAGGTCCTCTCCGAGGGACCTAGTAATGAGGATTAATGCCTTACCAAAGGGCAATAGCGCATCGCCTTGGTTTCGAACCGGGTCAGCGGATTACGAGACCACTGCTCTACCAACTGAGCTATCGCGCCTCCTCTAATTCAAAGGCATAGACCTCTTCAATATACCACTGGATTCATAGAACTTCAGGTGTTTACGTCTGCAACAGGTAGTAAGGTACAAAACATCTTTTAAGTTCAGACTCATTTCAACTTTTCTCATCCCTAACAGAGTAGGTTGATGATCGCTAATTGTTTTACTTGACTGCTAAGGAAGCATGTGTACGCTTGTAAGTAAACAACCATGGGACCGACAGCTTTACGTCCTCTCTGACGGACTTGGTAATGAAGATAAATGCCTTTCCAAAGTGCACAAGTGCATTGACTTTGTTTTGGACGGGAACCTCCTGGTCACCAGACCACTGCTCTACCACTTAGCCATCACACGTTTTAAAATTATTTTTGATATTTGTACCATTGCAGGTCGACGATGAGTTGGAGATCAAAGCCTACTACGCCGGTCACGTTCTTGGAGCAGGGATGTTCCATATCAAAGTCGGGCAACAGTCAGTCGTGTACACGGTATGTCAAATTACAGTCAAACCTGTCTATAGCGACCGCCCAAGGGAAACACAAAAAGTGGTCTTTGTAGACAGGTTCCTTTAGGACATGATTCAATGAGAAACCATTTTGAAGGGAAACAAAAAATGTGGTATTTGTAGTCACTAAAGCAGGTTTGACTGTACGTACTGGCAGTGTTTTACTCACATCATTTGTTGTGTTCCAGACGATTCTTTTCGTGCCTCTTCATTTTGCTAAGCTGACCTATATGTGGTAACATGCATATCGCCTTGTTTTTATTGAAAAAAAATGTATCAAGTGTTTGTTTGTGTTTGTGTGTAATTGGATTTTTACAGACCTGTATCAATCAGCTATGATTACTTACTTCGGGGCACCGACCTTTAACATCACCATCCAAAAGATGTGACTCGGTTTTAAATCGGGGTCTGCCTGGGTCAAAGACAGTCCTAATACCTTTCATTCTTACCCATGCATACCGTCAGTCAAATTCGCCCATTCCACCAAAAATCTTTGGGGAAAGTAAACATGCCAAAAAGGCTACATGCTGTTCCTTTTTTTTCAACGGTTGTATCTGGGAGGGATGCCGCAAGCGTGTGAGGAAGGTGGACAAAGATGATTTAAGAATAAAAAAATTATAACAATATATAAAAACGGACAGAAACTGGTCTACTCTCGCAAAGCATGAGAGAGGTTGCTCTTGATAGTGAGATAGTACAAAACCACCAAATATATTGAGCGATGATTTCCAATGAATTATCAGAATAGTGGATGTAGAGCAGTAATTGTTGCTGAGTGTTGAACTAATCTTTGATTGAACTTATTGAAGTCAGTGTTATTTATAAATATTAATATTTTACTTTCTATATTTGACAGGGAGACTACAATATGACACCAGATAGGCATTTAGGGTAAGTAATAAATAGATAATCAAATTTATGGAATAAAGGTTTCACTTTTAATACTGTCATGTAGAATTGACATTCCTTTAAAGGGGTGTAGCATGCCAAATACTGGTAAATGCCATCTACGACTTCTTTTGGACAATTGCATGTAAACGAATGGACTTGATTTAATGGTCAGCGCACACTAGCATTTTGTTATATTTCTTTTACTGTACTAACCCTATAACATGCACAAAATCCTGATTTTTGTTTTAAACCACAAAGATATTTATGGTTTTCTTTGAAGGCGTCAATGTGTAACCCTCTTTTACAGTAAATTCTCTGTACCAATTTTTGAATTTTCCCAACTGTTGAACATTCACTATTTTTGTTTGTTTGTTTGTTTTAGTGCTGCTTGGATAGACAAGTGTAGACCAAACGTTCTCATCACAGAATCGACCTATGCAACCACTATCAGAGACTCAAAGAGGTAGGAATCATTTCTATTCTTTTCCTATTGTAGGTGTCCAATATCTTATAAAAGTAAAATGGAATTTCACCTTAGAAAAACTTACAAGAACTGCTGGAAATAAATTAACTGCAAAGCACCACTCACCTTTTACACATAGGAAATATCCAGCAAGTTTTTTGTTTTCTTTTATTTTCATTTAGGCTTGTTCACATGTATGCTATTGTGCGCAACAATAGTCTTATTCATACTCAATTATCTGTTTGAAAGAACAACAAAAACAGATGTAAAGTGCAGAACGTAAACTACACTTATAAAAACCTGCAGTAAACTGACATGGTTTATGACAGCATACGGCGAACATTTATTATTTGTTTCCTTTATATGTAAGCATTTGTAGTTATTTTGTATTTATAGATTGTAAGGTCTGCAATTATTTACTGATTCATGTCAAACTTGACCCTGGATCTGAAATTATGTTTAACAAGAGGAAAACTTAGACCTCAGATTATTTTCCATTGTTAACCCCCCATTTGAACCCAAATCTTAAAGCCAGTTTAGGCTTTGAATATTAGTAGAATACTGGCCTTTATGTTTTGTGTGATACTTGTTTAATAAGTTATTTTCCATCATTGCCTGCTTAGTTTATTTATATAACAATTATAATTATATACATATGTATAAATACATATATTTATTTTGTGATTTATCTCTGATAGGTGTATATAACAATTATAATTATATACATATGTATAAATACATATATTTATTTTGTGATTTATCTCTGATAGGTGTATATAACAATTATAATTATATACATATGTATAAATACATATATTTATTTTGTGATTTATCTCTGATAGGTGTATATAACAATTATAATTATATACATATGTATAAATACATATATTTATTTTGTGATTTATCTGTGATAGGTGTATATAACAATTACAATTATATACATATGTATAAATACATATATTTATTTTGTGATTTATCTCTGATAGGTGTATATAACAGTTATAATTATATACATATGTATAAATACATATATTTATTTTGTGATTTATCTGTGATAGGTGTATATAACAATTACAATTATATACATATGTATAAATACATATATTTATTTTGTGATTCCTCTCTGATAGGTGTAGGGAGCGAGATTTCTTGAAGAAGGTTCATGATTGTGTAACTAACGGAGGGAAGGTACTCATACCGGTCTTCGCCCTGGGTAGAGCACAGGAGCTGTGTATTCTACTGGAATCATATTGGTAAGGAGGCATGATTGTGAATGTGATGATGATAATAACAGGGATGAGATTTCTCCTTCCGCCGATTTCAAGATTTCAAGACTGGGGAAAAAACAGAAATTAAAGGGATAAAAAAAAAAAAAAAAATCCATCTGAACAATGTTATAGAGTAAACAAATATTTCTCAAATTTAGAAAATAAATCAAAGAAAACATGTCCTTTTACGTACATATATTATAAAGTAACCCCCGCCCTGGATCCCCATCTAATCTTCCTCCTTTTGGGTGAATTTCTTAGTCTCATCCCTTAAGGAACATGATGATGTTCATGATGATCTTGTTCAGATTACATTATGATAATTATGGGTTACTGCATGGCTCGGAATGTTAGTCATATCAAAGGTACTTGGCGGCAAGAAAGTTGCAGATGTCAAGAATTAATTCTACCAATACTTGGTGTGGTATTGTGGGAGAGTTTTTCCTGTAGTCTGGGTGATTGATGCACACAATGCTATAAATAATATAGCAGATTACTTGTGTGTTCTACAAACTAGCTTTTTCTCTGTAAATGATAATGTGCTTCCCAGTTGTAATTCCTCACTCTATACATCTCTTATACAGGGAGAGAATGAACCTCAAAGCTCCAATCTACTTCTCAACAGGGCTCACAGAGAGGGTAAGGTATCTCTAAAATTACAATGATCACTGTCAGATTACAGTGTATTTTGTCTCTAAATACAATGCATGGTTAGATGATATTAGGTAATCAAACATTTGCTCCAGTGAAACTTCCTCCAGGCTTTATTTTGTCAAAGGTATAGGGTTAGAACAAGGACTGCAGTGGGGTTTCAGGTTAGGGTTAGGGTTAGGTTTAGAGGACAATGGTGGGTTTTTTTCTTCTTTTTTTTCTTTACTTATGTGGTCTTTTTTTAAGTGATTATATGGTATGTGAAGTAATGTGTACAGCACTTTGTAACTGCAAGGAAAAAGCACTATTTCACATACCTATTGGATAGGATTGAATTGGATTCATTTATATATTTCACAAGAGCATGTGTCGTACAACATATTTTTGATTAATAGTAGTCTTGTGAATTTGTGCTTGACCTTTTTTAGTTGATTTGTTGACTTCATCAAAATATTGTAGCATTATTCTAATTTTACTCATCCTAACAACCCTGTTATACTAACAGATTTTTATTTAATACCTGATCAACAGCTCCATGTTGTCTTGTGAAATCTTTTCCAGAAGGGAAATTCTATACTGGTAAACCAGAAACTTTCGTGAGCATACCATGCTCACAGATTTTGCGGGTCTTTCAGAGCTTAACAAACTTGAATCATAATTGAAAGTATCTTGAATTAAAATGGCAGTTCCTAACAACATTTGCAAGTTTTGTGTCATGACAGGTTTAAGTTTTGCAGTATTTGACCTCTGACCTTGCTTTGTAGGCGAACCATTACTACAAGCTCTTCATCACATGGACCAATCAGAAGATAAAGAAGACGTTTGTCAAGCGAAATCTCTTTGAATTCCAGCACATCAAGGTACATGTTTGTTTGTTCGTCTGTTTGTTTGTTTTACCTGGCTGCTAACAAAGTATGTCTTAGCTTGCTAGTAAGCAAAGTCGTCTCGGAGGGACTTTCCAAAGAGGATTAATGCCATTGTGCACTAACCAATCAACTTTGTTTTCTAAATCGGTACCTTCTGGTTACGAGACCACTGCTGTACCACTGAGCCATCGCACCTCCTCGTCGACATGTAGGATCTTGTAGAGTGTTTAAATTCTTTATGTGCTACACAAATAATCTCCCTGTGCCTTGTTGTATGTATCGTGGGATAGATATATCAAAGGCTTTAAGAGTATTTCACTGTTTCCAGTGCAAAATTATTCTACATCGGTGAATAACATGTGTCATGTAAAGTGCCCTACGTGTTAAAAGTTACCAGTAGGAAGGAATTCCTTAAACAATGTGAGTTTGATGACTTACTTGGTGAGGATGAAGTTGTAGGAGTCCCTGGAGTGGCAATAAGTCTCCTGAATAATTATATAATATTGACTGGCCTTGAGGGGTATATCAGAAATATTGACCAAGCTCAGATCATATTGCCCCGAGTCGAAAGACGAGGGCAATATGGTCTTAGCGCGGTCAATATTTCTGATATCCCCCGAAAGTAAAGCCAGTCAATATTTTTATTGTTATCCAAATCAGACATCTAGAGCAAATAGAGACATCCACCATGACAATCTCAAGAACTGAACAAACTTTGTCAAACCAACACTGTGCATCCAGTGCTCGACAAAATTTTCGATACACTACAAACAGTGTGTATTTGGTGTGATTATTACGTCACAATAGAGTGCGCGCAAAGTGCGCAGGTTCTCGTACGCATAATATTAATAGATGCGCAATGATAATGCGAGACCGTGGAAAATACCAAGGTATATTTTCACTCGTCTCTACACGCAAAGTCAATACGCGCAGGGAGACCAAGGAAAATACAAAGAATATACCCCTCCGTTCCCACTGCTAGTGAAAACTAGGGCAATACGGTTTTGTAAATGACCCGCTCAGATGTCTGATACGGGTAATAATGTGCTATATAAATCCAATTATAACAATAATAGTAATATACAGCATTTATTAGGTGCATAATACAATTATTTCTAAGCGCACCATTGTGTGTCTATAAATTACCAACCAAAACTTTAAAAACACATGATTTATAAATCTGTTCTTTATTCAATAAATCAAGCATGTATAATAATTTCAAAAACATGGAATCAAACATAAGATCAAACAAACAATGAATAAGATGGTGTGCACCTCCTTTGACCGACTCACAACTGAGCCCGTGTAAAATATTATCATTATCAATTATCATTATTGTTATTACACTTTGCTACTCCCACAGCCGTTTGACCGCGGGTACATCCACAACCCCGGCCCAATGGTCGTCTTCGCCACACCAGGCATGCTCCACTCCGGCCTGTCCCTTCAGATCTTCAAGCAGTGGGCTTCGGGAGAGAAGAACATGCTGATCATGCCTGGATACTGCGTGGCAGGGACCGTCGGTCATAAGGTGCTCAGTGGACAGAAGAAGATAGAGATGGAAAATAGACAAACGGTACGATATGTGATTTGATATTAGTTATAGAAGTTCAGAAAAAGTTACAGAATTTGTTAATGAGGATAATCATGAGGATGATGATGGTGGTGATGGTGATGATGATGATGGTGGTGATGATGATGACAGTGGTGATGACAGTGATAATGATGATGATGATCATGGTGGTGATGATGATGATGATGGTAGTAGTGATGATGATGGTGGTGATGATGATGATTGCAATGATGATGGTGCTGGCAGTGATGATGATGATGATGATGATGATGATGAAGATGATGATGATGATGATGATGATGATGATGGTGATGATGATGGTGCTGGCAGTGATGATGATGACAGATACGATAATCATGTTATTATTATAGTAATGATGCAAGTAATGAAGATAATGGGCGTATTTACTTTTTTCACAGATTGATGTCAAGTTGTCTGTGCAATACATGTCCTTCAGGTAAGAAATGTCAGCTTTGGTTTCATTTTAATTTATTTGAAAAGAAAAATTATACCTCGTTGCCTCACTTATTTCTGTGTGACTTTAGTTCTTCTTTCTTCTAACTCTCCTGCTTCAGTATATATGAATGTGAATGTGGCAGCGTGGCACAATAGGATTGTCGTCTGGCTCCCACAACTTTTGCCATGTGTGTATGTTCGAGACCCACACTGAGGAGACAAAATGCAAAAATTAGACTTTACTCTCAGTATTTAATAATAATAATAATAATAATATTTCTGCTTATGTAGCGTTTAATACATCGGCGAGTCCGAGTTCCAAAGCGCTTTACAGTTATTACCCCCGGTCGTTGGATTCTAGCTTGCCCGCACACAATGTATGCACTTTCTCCACTCCCTGGGAAGGATTCCAGCAAGAGCTACTAGGCTCAAATTGCTAAGCATACTACATTGGCTCTCGCATCCTGCTGGGTACCCATTTAACACCTGGGTGGAGAGTGGCTAATGTAGATCAATGTCTTGCCAAAGGACTTTAAGCCGCGGCGGGACTCGAACCCTGGACCTTGTGATTGACAGTCCAGTGAGGTATCCACTTGACCACGACATCTCTACATTTCTGTCCGTCTCTCTCTTTTATCCCACACTCACAATCTTATCTCTCTCTCTCTCTTTTACCCCGCAGCGCCCATGCTGATGCTAAGGGTATCATGCAGCTAATCAGGATGTGTGAGCCTAAGAATGTGGTCCTGGTCCACGGAGAGGCCGGAAAGATGGCCTTCCTCAAGGACAAGATCTGCAAGGAATTCAGTAAGTTCAACAGGATATAATAAAAAGAGTAACATCAGGGGGGTGTTTCACAGAGATCCCAAGTCGAACTTCAAGGTAATACAAAGTTTTGGTATGGGGTTATGAATTCTGTTTAAATGAACATGTTGGAAGCATATGCGATCCTACAATATTTAGTGATCGAACTAAACAATTATTATGGAAAGCCGTTAGCATCTTTGACATTTTTTTGTTAAAGTTATTTTAAAAGGCATAAAATTTGGTTCAAATCATTCATATTTTCTATTATCAAGGAGATTTCATGTTCTCAATGTGAAATTTACAATGTATGAGCAAAAAATTTACCCCCAAAAAAATTACCAGCAATTACAATAATAAACATTCATATGTGTTTTGTCAATGTGTTTCTATGTTATCTTACAGAGATCGACTGCTTCATGCCTGCCAATGGAGAGAGCATTAATATACCGTGCAAGACAAATCTCATGGCTGATGTGTCGCTGGGATTACTGAAGAGAAGCGCATCTCTTGCAGGTATCTACCTTAAATATGTATACAGAGAGAGAGAGAGAAAGGGGGAGGGGATGGACGGAGAGGGAAGGAGAGGGAGGGAGAAAGAGAGAAAGAAAAGGGGGGGGGGGGGAGGATAACAAAGTCATTCATATACCATGCAAGAAAACTTTCATGGTATCTACATTCAATATATGTACAGAGAGAGAGAGGGAGGGAGAGAGAGAAAGAAAGAAAGAAAGAAAGAAAGAAAAAAAAAAGAAAGAGAGAAAGAAAGGAAGGAAGGAAGGACAGAAAGATAGGAAGAGAGAAAAAGAAGTCATGACGCTGTCCTTCCACAATGGAATACTCTTATTGCTTTACATCTACCATAGATTTAGAAGATCTAAGGTAGATATTAAGCTGTTATCTTCATTTCAGTATATAGTAAAGGCTTCAATATAATCATTTATTCATATGTACTTTCAACTTGTTCTATTAATCTAAGGCAATAATATAATTGGATCACAATACAAAATAGGATACAACACCATTTTTTCCCTATCACATTAGTGACAGACAGACTTTGAAAAGTGAAATGTGATTTGATAGGGTTAGCCTCTATGCTGAGGCAGTGAGAAAGATAGATGGAGAAAAAGAGGGAGACAGGCTCCCGTCTTCTTTCTCCTAACTTTCATCTCTGCCTGTCTATTCCATTGGTATAATTAATTTAAAGGCATACTGATGACTTATTTACACTTCTTTGTTCGCTTCTTCTTTTTCTTTCTTTCTTTTTATTTCTTCCTTCCTTTCTTTCTGATTTTCTTTATTCATCTCTTCTTTTCTTTCTTTGTTTTCTTTCTTTTTCTCTTTTATTTTCCTCTGTCTTTCTTTATATCTGTTTTCTTTCCTTGATTATTTCTTCTTTTTTTCTTTGTTTATTTACTCCTTTCTTCCTTTCTTTCTCGTTTGAATCACCATGACATCCAGGTATCACATCAGGTCCTCCCGAATCCAAGAAATGCCACACGATGCATGGAGCACTGGTCATCAGAGATGAGGTAATGAACCTATAATCAGGCCTAACTTTAGGCCAGCGTTTCAAGTTAACCCTATGTTAACTGGGGGGGGGGGGGGGGGTCAATTTGACACCTCCCCCCCCCCCTGTAGAAATTTCGCGACTTCTCCGAAACCGCGGCAGATATAAAATTTTCCTTTCATGGTTTTTTTCTTTCGAGTCTTACGCATCTTTTATAACAATTTTTTCGAAAATCGAACTTATAGTTACGGAGTCACGTGACATTTTGTTGTTGGATGTCAGCCCGAAAATCGCTCATTTTTGTGATTTGTGTACAAAACATATGGAAATGTCATTTTTCCTAAAAAGAGATAAAACATTGGTTATTTAGTCTTGTTTAAAGTTTGGGTGTTTGTTTTGGGGTCAAAATAGTTGAATTGTAGTTATAAATGAAATAAAACAACAAAAACAATAAAATATATAAGTTGAAAAAACAATGAAATACATAAGAAATTATCAAAACAACAGATAACATAAGGAAAAACCTGGCTCTTCTAATTTTTTGTGTTGTATTATTATTCCAAACGGTCTAACAAATATATGTAGTGAAAAAGAATGCTTAAATATCAATAATGTATGATTTATGGGCAAAAATGTGAATTTTATGACCTTATTTGCATAAATTACCATAAATATGTAAATGAGTGAATTTAAAAAAAAATTGAAATTACCATAGTATTCTATACACTTCACTTGACATGTATGCAAATTTTCGCGGCGATCGGCCGTGAAACCTGGTCTGAAATAGCCCAGTTAAAATAGGGTTAAAGTATACCAATCACCTAAAAAAAAAGTTAAATGACTGAAATGACTCTTCTAAAAATCATCAGGAATACAGACCTGCCAAGTGTCCCACTTTATGCGGGACAGAGAGGAAAATCCAGAAAATGCGGGATGTACCGCATTCCGCAATTTTTTTTTTTTTTTATAAATCTGATAATGCCCATTTTTTGTAGACTTATGCATTAGAAATCCTTATTTTTAGGCCTCTTGATACCCTTTTCTACATGCCTGAAAGTGTCAAAACCCATGAACTTCCTGGGCCCCCAGCCTTTATATGCTTCGCTCTCATGGACTCTTGATAACAATTGTCTCACATTGCAGTTTGGAAAACTTGGCAGGTCTGGAAATAACACTTCTGTAACAAAGCTTGAGGTTTCATTTCAAAACATTTGCCCATAAAATACAGTCCCAAGTTGTAAGAGATATAATATAAACACTTTACAATGAACTCTCAATGTGTCATTGTTTTTCTGCCGGTCCCAAGAAGTTTGTTATGATGAGGTTCAACTGTATATGCATGCGTGTGGTCATCTTCATTCATGACAACCTTTATCCGTGTCTGTTTGTCTGTCTGTCTGTGATTCAGAGGATCCAATTAGAAGAGCCGTCTAAGGTCATGCAGCAGCTAGGTCTGGTAGAGCATGATATCAGATTCACATCCACTGTGTCTACATCGGCGTCATCCATGGAAGCTCTCACCAAGAAACTCAAAAGGTCAGTAGCAAAACTTTTCTATCCTTTTATAATGATCATATTCAAGTACCATAGACAATGATTTAAAGATAGTTCTGTTGTTGCAGTTATAATGTGAAAGAGAATGTGTAGAAGCGATTGGAAAGGTTGATCTTGTAGCACAGAAGTATTGATGTTTACTGTACGATTTGGGAATCATCAACAGGATAACAACAGTCACATGCACGCATACATTTTTACTTGGACTACACAATCATGTGGCATGACAGTTATGGCCCTCAGCTGATACTTGTCATATTTTGAATATGAAGACATTTTAAGAGCCCTCCTTTTTCAGTGGACTCTTCGTCTCTGTCACTCTTCGACACGTGAGAAGGATGAAAACAAATCTTCTTTTGTTTTAAAGATTTATAGAAAAGTAATATCTGCAATTACAACAATCTGATGGAAAATGTTACTTTTTGTAATGTCTCACAAAATCTCGGTTTCTTTATTTTTTGTTCCTTGATCTATGGACACATCGTGCAGGAGATTCCCTCAAGAATCTGTTCAGCTCATGCCAGATGCCTCCATCATGATGGGAGCTATACTTCTCAAGGTGAGATGATGATGATGATGGTGATTGATGATGATGATGATGATGGTGATGATGATGATGAAGATGATGATTTATTTATTTATTTATTTATTTATTATATATATATATATACGGGGTGGCACATATCACCAATTTGGTGGTCTTCCATTAGGCCCTTTTTGGTAATAATAAAACAAATAACAGCATCAAAAACAAAATAGATAATTACACAAGCATATTAACAGGTAAAAATACAAATTATGATGATGATGAAGATGATGATGATGATGGTGATGATGAGGATGACGAAGATGATGATGATTGATGATGATGTTGATGGTGATGATGATGATGATGATTGATGATGGTGATGATGATGATGATGATGATGATATTGATGATAAGAATATCAATTTAAGTGATGGTGATTGTAGTAATGATGGTGTTCGTGGTTGTCATCATGGTGATGATGGTGGTGATGATGATTATGACGATGATAATGGTGGTGGTGGACATGATTACGATGATGATAAGAATATCAATTTAAGTGGTGGTGGTTGTCATCATGATGACAACGACGACGACGATGGAGTTGATGATAGTGATGATGATAAGAATATCTTTCTAAGTGGTGGAGATGTTGATGATGTTGGTGGTGGCGACAGTCATGATGTTGGTGGTGGCGACAGTCATGGTAGTGTTGGTGATGATGATGAGGTTCTTGATGGTAAATTGTGGGATGATGATACTGGTGATGTAATGATGCAGAGATCATTTAATGACAATAGAAAAGATAAATTTTAAGGATGCTTGTAATAAATCATATTTCCCCTATGGTTTCTCTAATCTTCAGATGTCTGCAGAATCCGATGACAATTTAGATCTTCTCGTCTCATGGCCCTATCAGGTAGGTTTTAATTTATTCATTTATTCATTTATTCTAGTCTTATACTGAAAAGGGCTGCATGATAATTATAATTGCATCAATGTAGATCAGGTAGGCTTTCCTTTATTCATTTATTCTAATCTTATGCTGAAAGGGCTGCATGATAATTCTACTTGCCTCAATGTGGATGTGTCGTGTTACTTGTATAGTGGCTCATTTACTAGACTCTCAATCCCATGGGTCGTAACCCAAGCCGGCACTAATGTCTTTTGGCCAGACATTAATCCACATTTGCTACTCTTCTCCCAGGTGTAAAATGGTACCTGGCAATTCTGGATAAAATGATAATTGCAGGGCCCTCGGGAAGAACAGCATTGATGCTGATGAGGGTTCATTGAGGTTGTATTACTGTTGTTGTTTTTGTTTTTTTTAATTATTTTTATTATCATTATAATGTTATTTACCTGTTGAGACACTTGATAACAATACATAACACAAAATTGTTTGATATTGTGTCTTACTTATTCATCTACGTTAGCAAGTTGATGTGATACGCTAGGCTAGAAAGTTGCTGTCCTAATCGTTTGTACTTATGAATAAAAAGTTACTTAACTCTGTAGTCCTACTCATTCATTGTTATGGAATATCCTTTGATTACTTGATCCATTCAGTTTCAATAATAATAATACTAATAATGGTGGCTTTTTGTATAGCGCACGTGTCCGTCACGTTGTGATGCTCCTGGTGCTGCCCCGATTATTACCCTGGCTTTAGCGAGGCGGCCATTACGGCGCTCTAGCATTTCAAGGAATTAATTCCTGCCAGGTACCCATCACCTGGGTTGAGTGTGGCAAATGTAGATCAATGTCTTACCAAAGGACATTAGTGCAATTTTCTTTTCTCTCTTTTTAAAAATACAGGAAGAGGAACTTGGCAGCTCTCTTCTGAGCATGCTGCAATCACCAAAGACCTCCCAGGCCGAATGATGACATCTGAAAAGATCACAGAATGAAATGAAGGATGGACAAACGAGAAGGAAGATTGAACAGAGGAAAGATGGACAAAAGGAGGAAAGAGATAGGTGCAGAAGAATGGAGATGACAGAAAGAGAAAAACAAATAGGGATAATGGAATTATTGATGGAATTTTTAAGTGAATGAGTGAGAATTTGAGGGAGGGAGGAAGAGAGTGATGAATGAGGAGAGATACAGAGAAAGAGATGGAAGGAGAGAGGAAGAGAGGGGAAGTGGGAGAAAGAAATTTTAATCTACAAGAGAAAGTAACAATTTACATTTAAAAAAGGAGTTAGAATAAAAGGCGAAGTGAAAAAGGGTTGAGAAAGGGATTTTCATAGTGATAATATTCACTGTAGGTTTCATTAAAGGGTCAACAAACTTCCTTTCAGTTCTTCTCATTTTCATACACTTTGTAGTTGATGTAGACCTATTCTGAATGGGCATTTTGAGAGTAAGTTTTAACTGGAGGGTGGGGGGGGGGGGGGGGGGGGGGGGGCAATGGACCCATCCCCCCCACCCCCCCCCCCCCCCCCCCCCCCCCCCCCCCCCCCCACCCCCCCCCCCCCCCCCTTTAGATCTCGGCCGCAGAAGTTCCACATGATGTTGATTGGATGGGATTAATGTCTTATATATTTTATTGTTTTTATTGCTTATGTATTTCCTTGTTTTTATGATTTATTATGTTCCAGAAATGTATCTTGATAAATTAAAAGACAAACGATATAAGAAAATGGCAAACAAGACCTGGGCCCGTTTCACAAAACTTGTCATCAGTGACAAATGACAGTTTTTGTTATAAGCTACCGAAATCCTTGCTTCTGATTGGTTATCAGCAGATTTGTCAATGATTTTTGTCATTTGTCATTGAAAAAAGGCTTTGTGAAACGGGTCCCAGGCCTTGTTATAGAGCAATTTAGAAAAAGCAGTATTTTGTTTTTTAAAATGTTGTGTGACCTAGTAACGGATTGTCTGATTTTTGGTTAAGAGATATTCACTTGAAGCGAAGGTTGCATTCGGGTAAAATTGATGATTTGAGATCTTTCATATTGACTTTTAGGTCAGTTGGTTTTGGTATGATACACATTCTCCATAGACTATAAGCCAAGTTTGTCCTGAGAATTGTGGAATCACAAATGTTTCATGCACTTGATCAACTAGTTTGTTAAACAAAATTCTGACCCTAAATACTTGTACTTAGTGACCCATTGATACTGATCTATGTCCAGTTACTTTTCAGCAAGTGAAAAGGAAAGATAGACTAACAAAAAGGAATACCTACTTTTGCATGCCCTTTATAGTTTTATCATCAATATATCATGATCAAAAATCATCTTACTGTATAAGTTTTATATTCAAGTCAATTGACAGGCTGAGTATTTTATATAAGAAATCCCGCTTGCAGACCCCGATTATTTAAAGGGCAATCCACACTTTGTATCAAGTTCATTTGTTTGAAAGTAGAAGAATAAGAGAAACAGAATGCTAAATTTGTTATGAATGTCGAAATTTGCAGATTGGTCAGTTGAGTAGTGGTATGATGTAATTACTGACATTTGTCCCGTTCATCGGGTACAAAAATATCATAAAATTGTCTTTTTTCTTCTGTGTGCCTTCTCCCTTTGGACACATTTTAGGTCCTCTAGAAATAAAAAAATTCTCCCAATACATGCATTTTGAAAAATTGACATTTTAGTCATTTTTGTGATGAAACAAATTAAAAAGTTGTACGGCACTACGTGACAGGGGCATTACTGATTTAGCCAATTTTAAGTGGTAAATCGTTTTAGTGATTAAATTTTTTTTTCATAGCTTTCTTATTTTATCCTCCGATTTCATGCAAATTTTTACCAGTGTGCTCTTTTCATTTTTCTGCATCTTTTAGAGTAATTTTCTTTTTTAAGGTCAGATTTTCCTTCAAGAGCTTGTTTGGGTGGCATTATACCCAAGCCAAGAAGCCTTCCACAAGCAAGTCTGAGGAATACATGTTTCATTTCTTTCATGAGCAGATGTTCATATTAAGAAATAAACAAGGTAGTGTGGTACATCACTCTTTTCATTTGTGCAGGTTTTTATCTCAGCTAGATGGAGAGGGTTGTTGTCCTTTTGTCCTATGATGTTTGTAAATAATTTGTAAATATACTTTGTACTATAAATCAACAGAAATAAACCTGTTAAAAATAATATTTGAGATGTTTATGTCATAATTTATTAAATTTTGAGTTAGCCAAGATAGAATGATAGAAAAAATGATGGAAACAAATATCATTGGGGAGAGGAGGAGAGAGAACAGAGGCGAGGGGAGAGGGGAGGAGAGACGGAGATAGAGAATCGGAAAGAGAGAGAACAGGAGTAGATAGGAGAGATATTAAAGATAGGTGAGAGAGAAAGAGGGGGAGAGAGAACAGAGAAGAGGGGGTTGGAGGGAAAAGAGAAAGGAGGGGAGGAGAGACGGAGAAAGATAGGAGGGGGGGGGGGTAGGTAGAAGAGATAACAAAAGATAGGTGAGAGAGAAAGGGGAGAAAGATAGGTAACTAGAGAAAGAAGAAAAAAAAGTTTGTATCTGATCATTTATTTTTATTATGTGTATCAACAAAAGAAAAGAATGACAATCTTCATTTACATGTAACACATATGCTAGTTTACGCTTCAATTACATTTTTCTCCCTCTCTTTTCCTTCCTTAATGATTTACTTTCATTTGCCCTCCCTTTCCTCTATTCCCGTCTCCCCCTCCTGTTCCCTCTCATTCTCTCTTTTGCTCTTACTCTTTCGTCACTCTCACAAAACACAAATATAGTGAAACGGTAGCAAGGAAACCTTCGTAAAATCTCCCTTTTTTAGGTCTACCGGTACTAAGAAAAGCAAAAGGCTTGTGAAACAAAAATAACTTGTTTTTGAGTTGCATTTTTTCTTTAATTTCAAAGATGATAGAAAGACAATGAATCATGTAACTACGAAGCAATGAGCAATAAGATTCAACAAAAAAATAAAAATATGCTAAAAATTGTTCGAAAATTCCCTTTAAACAAACAACGATTATACAATATTTTCGAAGAAATGGAATTAAAACACTTATGATGATGTAAAAATCTTAAATCTACGAAGAATTAACACACAATTTTCAACAGTATACATTGTTCTTAAAAATTCTTAAATATGATACTTTCACTTAAAGTAAGGCTTAGAAATTACTGTTAACTTACAAGCTGGGTAAATATGTTTAAAATTTAAAACAGTTTTTTGTATGCACTTTATGGAATAGAAGTATACTTTGGTGTATAATGCACAGAGTTCCCAGAAACATTTTGAAATTGTTTTTCTGCTTTTATTCTTATGAGTAGATTTTCAATATGGAACCAACTATTCAAAGAACACTTGAAACTGGGAGTGAGTTACACCCCTCTTCTTTCTTTAAGAAAAAAATCTAAAACATCATTCAATTGATGAAACTCTGGATACATGTACTACTGAAACCCATACGAATAGATGGAAAGAAAATAATGTCCCTTTTTCAAGAATTGCAGAAAATCATAACGGTTCTTGAAACTCTGTGCACATTATAGAAAACACACGTTACACTCAAAAATACATATTCTTGTGACATATTAAAAAAAAATGAAAGATAAAAATGCCACTCAGTCAACTGGCACTTGTAAAATTCTTTGGTATGTTTAGCTGTTTCTGATCTTAGGTTCATAATAACTATACTCTCTGATTTTCATGCAATATTCTGATCATCAAAAAGCAACTTTTCTTTCCACTTTTCCTGCATATTCTGTTTACATTGAGGCTACCATAGTATATAGCTCCAAGTAGATATTGCATTGCAATGGAAAATAATACTTTGTGGCATATTGAGAGAGGGTACTCTTTTAGTGCCGTGTGCAAAGAATGGAAAACTCCTCTCGGACACAGCCAATCAGAAAGCACCTTTCAGCCTTGGCAGCTTTTCATGGAATGTAAGATAAGCTTTGGGATTGGTGGGTCTAACTCTGGCAATCAGCCAATCACGGTCCACCTTTACTCACTTGGTGGCTACACAGCTACTAGCATCTCACAAGCAATTCGATTGGCTAAGCCATAACCTGTCCAACTACAAACGACCAATCACGGCTCTCCACTCAAAGCCTTTGAGGCTATTTAGAATTGTCTGTTTTGTGCAGTGAATTTTGATTGGGTAACTAGCTATAATGCATTGAATGCTATGAAAATTTCCATGGCTTTTTATTACCAGCTAGTGATTATTTTTAAATTCTGATTTTGTTTTAACTCTGGCTAAAATTGCTGTACAAAAAGTACAAAAATAGAACCTGAGAAATATTCTCTCATTTTTCTGTCGTCTTTCGGGTGACGCATGTAGGTGGGATTCTGGCAACGGTATAAAATAAAACATATAAAAACGGTTCTTAGAACCATATGAAAAAAATAAACAATATTTCTTTTGACAATACGACCAGTTATAGGCCTATACTGTGTTATAAGTCCCTGGTCTTGGACAGTTCTTAAGAAAAATCTTAGCCAAAATTTACATCAATTTTCAGAACACGGCAAAATGAAAGAGAACATACGCAATATCATCATCAACAGATTGTGTCATTGCAAATGAAGACCAGGGATTTATAGAACATTGTGTGTTTAAAACTTCTCTGTAAATATACACATATATAAGCTCTTTTTTCTTAAAATACAACCTTAAAGTAAGATATATACTTAACATAATACATGTCCACGTGCGGGCACTGCAGGCTACACAAAAATGCACAAATTAATTTTCCTAAAATGATGAAAATGATGGAATATAACACATAAATTTCTACGATGAATAGTTTGCAAACTGGTGATTTTTTTTTGTTTTACTTTACATTTAAAAGTTTTAAAGTCCTACATTACATGGAATTAATTGATAAAGGGATTTCAACTTTGACTTTAAAATTATTCTGTTGCTGAAAAAGTAATCACTTTCTTTAATAGAGGAAGTCAATGGGTTATAAACAAATGGTCAGACTTCATTGATTTTGGGCTGAATTCATCACATTTCAACATTATTAAAGGGCTGCAACAGGAGGATATTACTATCTGCTGATAGTGAAAATGGCATTAACTACCACATCAAAATAATGGCTTTTTTTTTAGCTGTCAACATAATGATTTGAGTTAGGTACTTGCCAGATAGGGTATCTAAAACCATGTAGCAGGGATTTGTAGTTTTTTCTTTCTGTCTGCAAACTAGCTTTCTCTTCATTATGCATCAGAACATCCCACATCAGATTGTAAACATATAACAAATTCTTTTCTGTTCAAACTCAAGTCAAGGAGATATTGCAAAACCTGAAATAAAATTCTTAATTGCAATACACAGGGACGGCATGCCGATGTTTAAGGAAATCTATATCCAACACACTACATAAAACCTCCTCAAATGGACGTTGCATAATAATGAACTGTCCGGTGCTAATTTAGATCTCTTCTGAAATAGGTTTTCAAATAATGCCGAGCATACTTTGGCAGCCGAAAGCTGATTTCAAATCTGAATACAAAAACTGTCCAACTTGAATACAAAAGGGCATACAGAGGCATCTTTACTCCCAAGTTGATGAAGAGTTGTGGCGAGTACTGTATCAAACACACACAGTGTACATTTTTGGCAAATATCAAACCCGTTACGCATAGACACACTAGTGCTACCAGAGTTACATGGGAAAACACCAAACCATTGTTTGATAAACTCAATCTGTTGCCATTTTGAAGTACCATAAACAAAAACAAAATTGGTCTTTTCTCAACTCTCTGCTCTGGACAATTGCTGTGCTAATTAATGCAAAGTTTTTTTTAAACACATTGTTTAATACAATAAGGCAGTAACAAAGTCCTTTTTTACTCATATGATATGGCACGTATATTTCATTAAAGGCACTTAATAACATGAATAAATAGATTCTGCTATTACTTTAATATTGGGTCTTGAAAATTCATACCAAACTTTTCAACCTTAAATTAATCTTCATTTACACTGAATTCATCCTAAATTTTGTCCAATTTCTTCTGTCTTTACGAAAGGCAAGAGTAAACAACAACAAAACTTTAAAATACTTTCAATTTTTCTAAAGTATCTCCAGGGAATGATTTTTTATTAGCGGAGGGTCAAATGGTTTACTTGCGACTTAAACTGGATATTTAATGATTTAACTTCAAAAACACAGAATTATGCTGTGAAAGATCTATCAATAAATTTGGGCTATGGGCAAAACACTGGAACATTAATACAGATGACAATGAGTGCGATATATGTACATCAATGAATTTTCTTTAAAATCTAAGTTGTTCAATTCGTTCAACAAATTGAAAACTTGGCTTAAGTAGAATGAAGAATTAAAGGAATGATAAAATATGACTTAGGACTACATCGGAACTACATTAGGACTACATTAAAAGTACATCGGAACTCTATCTACATGATGATAAAACCTTAGCTGCTCAATTTCCAGATAAAACACAAACACCTGAAATTGCTCTCTCATTAAAACCGCAATAAAACTTGTGAAATTCACCTCATTGATGCTTTCTAACTTTTAAAAATCAACACAGAACTGTACTATTAAACAGGTAAAAACTCCCAAATTGGTGCAAGTTGGGATTGTTTTTCAGTTTTGGAAACATTTTCAATTGGTTTTTGTTAAATAGAGAAAAATAGGGTTAATCAAACATGTTTATTAAATAACACCAAAAATAATTTGTTTACACATCTCTTTTTTTAGTTCATTCTTTTTCTAACCTGCTTTATCCAAGTGCAACTTATTCAACTGAAACAAGATAAATGTGTTATCATGGGCTTTTCAAGTGTTCTCACAGTTTTATGCTTCATGCATTTCATAAAAATAAGCAAATAGAAGGTATAGCTTTCATCTGCATTACACCATGATCTGAAGTCTAAATACATAAAGCAAATGATGAAAATATAATTGCAAGCAAATGTCCAGAAGGTGATCTCAGATGAATAATCTATTTTATCATCCATGAAATGTTAAACAATATATCATTTTCTGTTTAAATGAACCAAACAAAACAAAAATTGGCTTTTCTTCAATCAATTTTAGCAAAAGAGTATTTTAGTTTAACTGTCTTAAACAGATTGCCATGACCCGCTTGATTGTGTTCGGCAAAAGGGGGCAAAAGGGCGTAAATGCGATAGAAAGAAAACAACTGTTTTTAAACCAATCCAAGTTGTGCATAACTATAGATGTAACACTTTCTATTGTCAAATAGACAATGTTGTGACTTGTTGTGCTTTAACAGGCAAAAGTACACATGTGCGATATATTTAAAAACCTAAACTTATCCTTTTTCATGGGTCTTTAACCTATACAAAGTACACATGTGCGATATATTTAAAAACCTAAACTTATCCTTTTTCATGGGTCTTTAACCTATAAACTTTCACTTCACGCTGACTCACAAGGGGATATTTTGGGAAAGGGGAACACACTTCTAACTCGAAGAAGCTCGGGTTATATAGAAACAATCTGAACAAATATCTGTCATTTTGAAAGACACAGATTTCTCTAAACAGCTTGAAAGACAACTCAGAAAGACAGATTATCACAAAAAGCATTTTATCTGATATTTTTTGGCACAATATCACAAAAAAAGGAAAATGTCACTGTAGGAATGTCACTCATGGCAATAGAATGCCTGAACATTCACAAAATAGTAAAGATATGAACACCTTTTTTAGTTATAATAAGACTGCTAATAGTGTGTACTAAAGCAGGTTTACGGAAACAAGTTGTTGGTTTAGAAACCAATTTTTTTTTTAGGTATGAGCAATATTCCGAACAAAACTAATCAAAAGATTTCTCCCCCATATTGCTGAATGTAAATGTTTAGTTTTTGCCCTTTTTCATGCTTATGTTCAAAGACTTTTTGCCTAGGCAATGTGAGTTGTAAATGAAACTTGTTTGAAGAAAAAAAAATCATTAAGTTGATAAAAATCATAAACTCTATCTAAACATAAAAATTTAATGAAAATAGCTAAAACTCAAACTTTTGATATATAAATCGTAAACTCAATATCTAAACACAAAAGTTTTATCTTGAAATATCTATGAGAAAGATTATACAACACACAACAACATAAAGGAAAATGTCGAGAAATCACGAAACATCAGTCGATCGAAAAAAATTGGAAAAGATAGGGATAGTCAGGTGCGTAGTAGTACGTCAGGGGATGAATTAGCAGCGTGGTTTGGTCCCTCATCCTTGGTAGACCTGCTGGTAGATGTCCCCTGCTCCATGAGTGTAACCTCCCTGTTGGTGGTAGCCTGACTGGTAGGGGTGAGGGGAGGAGCTGTTGTGGGCATCACCACCTGGAGGAAGAAATAGGGGTGTGTAAGTCGATTAGATCTGGAGGGAAGCAATTGAGTGTTTAAAATGAAAGCAAGCCACAACTTCCTTGCATGTTCCATAAAGCAACAGCCATCTCCTATTAAAGTCCCACTGCACTACTTATAGCTACTAGCGCCCTCTATATACCAAATAATGCCTAATCGGAGCCTGTTGGTCCCACATGATCCCCTCTTTGTTATGTTGATTGAGAGCTGATTTGATGAGATAACCACCTGTCAGTGACCTTGCAGGGAGGTCTATTCCCCTCATGCCAAACTAGTGCAGACAGGCTTTAAGTTACAACCATAGTCTGATCTGTTTGGAGCCAGAAGGGTGTTAACTCATATACTTTCACACAGAGTTAAGACCCATCTAACTCTGAGAGGACAATATATTCTCCTTAAAGCCATATGGCATCAACTATGTACGTTGACCCGACATTTGCTCTGGGCTGTATTTTGTGAAATATATAAAGTTAATGACTACATTTTTCAAACCCCTAGTAAAATTGACGGTTTTGGTGTTTTCCATAACTCAAGAATGAAAGGTGGGCTGGTTACATGAGGGCCATAGTTAAATACTTTTCGATGTAAGCTTAAATGTGTCACGTTCTCAAGAAAGTCAAATCAGTTTGTGGTCTGGGGTTGTGTTGAAGAGTAGAAAATGAGGAATGGTTGAAAGATAAACTTAGATGTGAGTTAATATTAGTATGAGAAAATGTTGCTATAAAATCTAAAGAACTAGTCTTCTCATCGATGGCAAAGCAAACAATACCCGGTATGTTTATATTATAAATAAGACCGATGGGAACCAAATTTCTGCATTATTATCTGGATAATAAAACTTAAATCTTGAGAAATTCTGTGCCAGAGAATGTACATGAAAGGTAAAATCATTTTTGCGGTACATGCAAGCTACTTTAAAAAGATACCAAAGCAATCTGTACTAATAAAAACAAATCACATCGTGAATGTAAAATGTTCTTATCAATACAAAAAGAGAAAAGAGCAATGGAATCATTTCTACTAGAATAAAGAAGTTGAGAGAAATGTATTCCCATTTGTACTACATTAACAACTACAAATCATGAAATACTATTTTTTTAAATAAACAAAGAAAAAGAAAGCAAACCCCTAAAATGAAATGTACATGTAGCATTCAAAAGTACTGTACATGTATATAAGAAACAAAAGCATAGGAATATGTCATCTGTATAATATAAGGGGCACAAAAGATCTTGAAACATCTACTACAGAGCTTGATAAACTAAACAGAAACAAAATGAAATGTAGCATTGAAGAATATTATAAGAAAAGATAGCAATGAAATGTTCTTTCTACAGAGAATAGGGGTGAAAAATTGAATTCAAGCTGCACTAATACAGATGAAGAAAAACTGACTAAAATTAAATTCACCCCTACAATAAAAATGTAGCATTCCAATATATCATGAGAGAAGATAGCAATGGAATCTCCCATTTGCATAGAATAGGGGAGAAAAATGAATTCCTACCTGCACTAACTACAACAGAGCTAGAATATGGGTGGACTAACAAAACACTAATCACACCCCTAAAATGAAATGTAGCATTCCAATATATCATGAAAGAAGATAGAAATGGAATCTCCCATTTGCATAGAATAGGGGAGAAAGGTGAATTTCTACCTGCACTAAATACTATAGAGCTCGATGTACTAAACACACATCACACCCCTAAAATGAAATGTAGCATTCCAATATATATCATGAGAGAAGATAGCAATGGAATCTCCCATTCGCATGGAATAGGGGAGAAAAGTGAATTCCTACCTGCACTAACTACAACAGAGCTAGATGGGTAAGAGCTATGATGTGAGCCAATTTGATGATGGTGATGGATGGAGGCGGGGTATGGAGAGGGTGAATGGGAGGGGCTTCCCTGCACAGGACTGTCTGATTGGCTCTCGTCACCTAGATATGCAAATGAGGAAGCAAAGCAATGGAAAGGAAGCGAGTGTCCGTGTATACGTGTAAAGAAGCATGATATTTATACCTAAGCCACACTGCCGAATCAACTCAAGCCGGGTTCATGTCATTTTTGTTTGATCTGGGACCCATTTCACAAAGCCTTTTTCCAATGACAAAATCTGCTGATAACCAATCAGAAGAAAGGATTTCACTAACTTATAAGAAAAACTGTCATTTGTCACTGACGACAAGTTTTGTGAAATGGCGCCCTGGTGTCGATCTTGCTGTGTGACCTAGGTATATAATTAGCGCAGCAGAGATAAATAGTATTAAGATGAAGGTGAAAAAGAAAAAAAGGTATGTGGCAAGAAAAAAGATCTTAAAAAGCTGATATCTGAAATTTAAACAGAAAACAAGAAAACTGAATAAAAGAAAAGAAAAGACAAGAAGAAAGAAAAAAAGGGAAAGAAAAAGAAAAGAAAGCATATAAATCCATATTTTTTTAACCCCAGTGCCCGATTACCGTTTTTATTGAAACTGAAGTTAATCCTGTATACATGTATATGAGCTGTATTTCCATTAGATATTCTTCAAACATAACGTTAGAAATGGCAGGAAATGAAAAATTATAAACTTTTGGTCTACAACCAAAGTATGAAGCAAAGAAGATAGGGATAAAAAATGAATGAAAGCAAAGGTAAATTATGAAATTGGTAAATGGTAAATTGGCGAAAGCAGCTAACGAAGGTAATATATTAGCACTTTGTAATGTACATTACATGAGAAAGAATGGTTTACATACAGGAACATAACAATCGATTATCATGGCTACAATAAAAGTATATGGATTACAAGAATGAAAAGGAGATTGATTCAATAAAAAATGACAAAAGACTACGATTTACTACTTTACTACGTTAACTTTCCTGTGATTCTAACAATCTATATGGGTTTAAGCTTTTCTGTGATTTTTTTTTTCTTCGGGTGGGGGGGGGGGGGGGGGAGGGATTGTTATTCCAGCTTGCATCAGAAATTACACTGAATAATATCTCAGATTTGCATGTTATATTCTTTACATGAATATGTGTCGCCATGAAACAAATTTACTTTGCAATTTAAAATGGATTAAAAAGCGCATGGTGAAATGACATGATCGTGAACATAATTTCTATCAGTTATTATTCACTGAATTTGCATTAGATACATGTGCTACATGTTTTCTAGGAGGGGGCGAGTGAGGGCGAGGGGGTGGGGGATATTTGGATGAATGACAAAACGTGTCTTACATTGATTGCATTGCCTATGGCCCTCTCTATTACAGCTCACCTATAGTATGCACGCAATGTAAGACAATAGAAACAACGCAATCGGTATTGGAATTCATGATGCCATTTTACACAAAATGTACTACTGTAAGAATGTGCTATTTCACATGAATGCCTTTGGTTTAACATATGAACAGCATTGTAGGTTTTGTTCCTTACAACTGCACACTATGAACATTTTAATGACCTAGCTTGTTTGTTTTTCGTTTAAAAATGACAGTATAGAAACAATCACAATACAATCATATCTGTATATAAAGGACACTAGAAACAGACCCGAAAAGCAGTCTTTATTATGAGCAGAGAGAGTTTTTATATACAAGGTACATACATGTATGTATAGGTTTTAATGGCGAACACTTTTCAAGGGGGAGAAGCCTTTTTCTTCCAATGAATGGTCTTTTCATTGAGGTGGTTGCTAAAGCAGATTTGATTGTATAATCATTAAAATGTATCCCCCCCCCCCATCCCCCCCAAAAAAATGAATAAATAAATTTGGAAAAATCTATGTACCCCACATAATCTACATAATGTTCTAAACAACTTTAGGAGCAACAAATACAATCCAACTTTTGCCTTTTGTTGTAAGCAAACGTGATCATCTGCTGAGAGCCTGGAAGGCGCTAACCCATTGCCCCAAGGGAACCGGGTTACCCTGTGTTAAGTCTACGGGGTTAAGAGAAGTAGTAGGGTAGTAGTACCAGAACACAGAGTTAGCAACCTTCTGGCTCTCAACGGATGACTTTAGAACCGGATGGAGCGACGTACGTGTACCTCTTACCATCGACTGGAACCCCGAGGGAAGCCAGCAGGCACTCAGCGGCGAAGTTCTTGGCCTGGTCCGGGGTCTGGCAAAGCTTCTGGGGCGTGAGGCCATCGGGATAGTTGGCTGATAGACCTGGGACAGTCACCTAAAGAAGAGAGAGGGGAGGAACGTAGAGAAGTTGGTTAAACTAGTGCCATTGATGATGAGACGGTCATAGAAGAGCATACTCATGGGAAGGGAGGTTTATTTATTTATTGGTAGTAAGGTTCTTGGCCTGGACAGGCGTCTGGCAAGACTTCCGAGGTGTAGTGTAGGCCAGCGGGATAGTTGGCCGTTAGACCTGGAACAGTCATCTAAAGCAGAGAGGAGAGGAACATGCACATGGAAAAGTTGGTGAATTCATTGTCACCTTTGATAAGATGATCTAGAAGCTAGAGCATACACATATACGATTAATTGATTGAATGATAGCTCAATTCTTTGCCTGGTTGCGGGCCTGGCAAGACTTCTGGAGTGTGAGGCCATCGGGGTAGTTAGCCACAAGACATGGTAATGTCACACATGTGCACTCATAACCGTTTCGTCAAAGCGATTATGATTGCACATGTGCAAAGCGGGCTCTCAATAGGTCTCTTCCCGAGATACACAAATGGAAATTATTAGTCTCACCTTATAGATGAAGAGCTGGACATCACTGTTGGTACGATGAGAGAGGAGGGTGAAACTGGGTGGGCCCCACTGGTTCTTATTGCACAGCTCCTCCAGGACCTAAAAACATCAATCAGAACGTTATACCTGGTAAACACCACTATCATCAGTCTCGACTGAACACCTAAAAACATCAATCAGAACATTATAGCAGGGGGGTGTTTCACAAAGATTCAAAGTCGAACTTAACTCTAAGTTGGACTTAAACATTATGGAGAGCCATTTGTAGCCTTGGAATAAAAATATATTCAAAAGCTAAAAATCAATTATTTTTGACTTTTCGAAAATTCCACATCAAGAAAATGAAATCTCCTTGATAATAGAAAATTTAAATGATTTGAATCTGCATTTTATGGCTTCTAAAATAACTTTTTCAAAATATTTTCAAAGAGGCTAACAGCTTTCCATAATTGTTAAGTCCAACTTGAAGTTCAAATAAACCCCCCAGTAAACACCGACTATCTTCAGTCTCAACAGAACACCAAGATTGATTGAATCGCTGACTGATTTATGATTGCTTTCAGTTTTATGTACACAGGGTAGTCTCATTTCAAGTCCATATCTGGATCTGCTCTTCCAGAGCCCTGGGGGGGGGGGGGGGGGGTGTTTCACAAAACTTGTCAACAGTGACAAATGACAGTTCTTGTTATAAGCTAGCAAAATTCTTGCCATTGATTGGTTATCACTAATTGTTGTCATTTGTCATTGAAAAAAAGGGCTTTGTGAAACACCGCCCCCCTCCTGCATTCACATAAAACTGCAAAATACATATTTAGCTTCCTTGACAACACTTTAAACAACAAATTGTGACTATGGACTCCTTAAAGCAACTGGTACACAGGACATGACATTGATCTACAGTAGATGTGAAAACACTCATTCCTTCAGTTTGGGGTTTAAAACGCCATTCTACGTACAACAAAACGTTCAAACTAAAACTACATTGCAGTCAGGTGATATGCATGAAAACATCAATTGATTAATTGCAACCATGGCGCTTTATATGCATTTAGAATATAAAAGCGCTTTAAAATAGAGACATCATTGATGTATAAAGAGCTATATAAAAGCAGAATATATAGTAGTGTTTGTACTAAGTTTTTTTTTCCTTCAATAAACTGGGCAGGATGGAGTGAAGAAAATGTTTAGATATTTCAAAAATGGTATAGGTACTTTATCTCTACAAGAGCATTTGCATGTAGGGTATATCAGATTTGCCAAGAAAAAATGTCAGACCCGAACAACAATCTCTTCAATATGAAAAATTACTGGTGATAATGACTTGAGTTAAAACGAGGAAAGAGTTAGTTGTTGAAAAAGATAAATGAATGAATAATGAAAGAGATGACAAAATTAATAAGCTAAAACATGATGAAGGCTAGAGGGATGAGGAAGGTCTGAAAGAAAAAATGTGAATACATTAATGAGAGTTGAGACATGATATCAGACAATACTGGTGATAATGGTATACTATATGTTGAACAAAAGGAAACGGTATGTTGTTGAATAAGTAAATAAATGGATATTAAAAAAGAAATGACAAAATTCATAAGCCGAAACATGATGACGAGGGATGATGAAAGTCTGAAAGAAAAGTTGTGAATAAATTAATGAGAGCTGAGACATATTAGGCACTAGTGATGATAATGTTGTATGTACGTAAGGTTAAAAAAGAGGAAACAGTCTATTGATAAAAAAACAGTAAATGAATGGATAACGAAAGAGATGATGAAATTCATATTAAAGCTGAAACGTGATGAAGAGAGATGAGGAAGGTCTGAAAGAAAAGTTGTGAATACATAACTGAGTTGAGACATGACATCAGGCACTACGATGAGGAGTGGAATAAAATGTTGTAATAGTGATATGAATGTTTCTTTATAAGGTAATCACAAGAATAGCATACACATTTACAGTTTGAACAGCACACAATGAGTGACTTTACAATGGTAAGGTTTCAACCACACATGTTAGTATACCTGAATGTTATTTTTCTCTGGTTTAAGAGTTACTGGGTTGGTTGGGGTCAATTCCATTCCGGGTAGGAGGTCGAACAGGCGGGGCTGGAGCGGAGGGACAGTTAGAGGAACAAATTTAAACAAAGAAAAAGAAATACCAGAAAATTATTAGTAAAATTCAAATGTTATCTTCATATAAATACCTAGTGAAAATATCCATTATTTGAAAATATGATGGAAAGTGCAAAAGAACATGGGAACAAACACCAATGCCTACTAAAAATATCTTCCACTATTAGCTTCCAAATTATTTTGAGATAAATGACATACACTCCGACATGGGTGAAGAAGAGTACTTTTATATCAGACTTAAACAGGAAGCCAGTCATTACATATTAGCATTATAATATACTGATCAGTGAACATAGCAAACCAACAATTTTCCCCAAAATTTGTTTAGACTGAATGAAGGATAAAAGGACGTTAGTCTAATATTAGCCGACCTTCAAAGACATAAGAACCCATACAAAAACACTTTTGCAAAATAATATTGTTAGTTAAGATTTTGAACAAATCAAATGAATTTGATTATCAGTTTTAGGAAGCAAACACTTTAAATGAAACAAGAATTCTGCATGTTCCGACCGTAGTAGAAACAAAATCTTTTAAGAGGGGGGGGGGGGGGCAGGTATTAGCTTCAGATGAAGCATTAGGTTATTTAATGCGGAAAAAGATGCGTCCAAAACGCAAAAGGCGCAATTATTAATTATATTTGTGAAATCAAAGTTGTTTTGATAATGAAGTTATATCTAAGAGGCAGGTATCACTAACCGCAGACTGCCAGGGGGGGGGGGGGGGGGGGGGGGGGGGGGGTTAATGCACTTTTGCTTTTCAGGTCAACAAACTTTGAATTTAGGTAGCTAAGCGAAAATACATGTACGGGGCTTAACTTTGCCTAAAATGTCATTCAGATTTGTGAAAACAACTTTGATTTCACAAATAATAAGTTAGATAAGGCTTTGTTAGTTCTCGATGGTCCGTATTCTACTTATTCTGTTCGACCAACGCAGGCTCCAATGTCACATTTAACAACAGGAAAACATAGACTTGAGACGAACTTCCTTTGTTAAACCAAATTTTGGAAAAAAGCTTACATTTTATTAGAATATGGGTTCAAATAATTTTGTATGAAAGCGAGTTTCCGAAAAAAGAAAATTAAAGAATCTTTAAATATGTACCTCCTGAGGTTTCCTGTCGTATCGGTTGTATCCTCGTCCCATTCCGTAGCTTCTGGTTCCACCGGCACCACGCATACCACCGGCGCCACCACGACCTCTGGTACCGCCACGGATTGGTGAGCGTTGCATCATACCGCCACCTCTACCGCCCATTCCCATCCTAGAAAACAAAACAAAATGTCAAATGAGTTTTGATACAAGTGGATAGCATTACACACTGCCTCTATCTAGTGTGCCCCCGACTCATGCTCCAGCAGCTTAATGCATTAAAGGTTTTAGGGAGTAGGGTTTCAAATGCACCATCTAAACAGCCACCCTAACCGTTGGTACCATCTCAGACCGGTGAACCCATCTCACTTTACCCTTTGCATTAGTTTGGCATGGAGGGATTAGACCTCCCTGCAAGGTCACTGGCAGGTGGTTATCTCATCAAATCAGCTCTCAATTAACATAACAAAAAGGGGATCATGGGGGATCAATGGGTACCGCTTAGGCATTGGTGGCTGTATAGAGGGCACTAGTAGCTATAAGTAGTGCAGTGGAACTTTAAGAAACCATAATATTAAACCATAATATTAAACCAGATTAAATGTGTAAAAACTTGCATTACACAGAGCCCATATTAGACACAGCCATCCCATCAAAGAAAGCAGAATTTGGTAACCTACACTGTACGTTGCAGCCTGCCTACAAGAACCAATACAGCCCCGGTCAGGTGTTGGTTGTTAATACCAAATTTAACTTTGTAATTAACCTTTTTACTGAAAGTGAGGACCTTAAATGCCATAGTGACGATACTGTAACTTACATTGGTGGCATTCCAGTTGGATTACTGTAGCCTGGGTAGTAGGAGGGGCTTGATTGCTGCTGCTGCTGCTGCTCGTAACCATAGAGACCCTGCTGGACGTAGCCCCGCCCTGCTCCACGTGTGTACCGGACGTAGTTGCCCTTGTCTACAGGCTTGGCTAGAACGACCTCAATCTTAGCACCATCGAGTAAGGCATCTGTATAATAAGGGGAGATGGGAAAGTTGGAGTTCAATCCGAGTGGAGTTATTCTATTTCAAGGAGAGTCTGAGTAGAGTTAAAGTAAACATTGATGCCATTTTAATTACAATTTGAGTAATATTTTAGTTGCATCCATGAAAATAAAGCTTGCCATGAATTTGATGAGCTTAATTTAAAGGTGACTGAATCATAATGCAATTTACAAATCAGCTTTTATATGACTGCTTTTCAAAAAAACACAGGGGAAAGGGAATTTTGAAAAGGAAAAGGTATAATGTTGAAAGCTTAAAATTAGCTCCACAAAATAACAAATTACCCCTTTTAAAGCTGCTAACATATATTTAATGTTGCAATAATAAAATTTACAAGTTTAAATCCCATCTGCACTAGTTTGGTTAGGAGGGGTGAGACCTCGCTGAAAGGTCACTGGACAGGTGGTTATTTCATTAACTCACCTCTCAATTAACATATTAGAAAAAGATGATCATGGGGGACCAATGGTCCTCGATTAGACATTGTTTGTTATATAGAGGGCACAAGTAGCTATAAGTAAGACAGTGTGGGTTTAAGTGAGATTTTGCCATCAATTTTTGGCGAATTTGGGGCTCCCAACACTTTAGATGGGCTTTTAAAACGATCATTGCAGTTTAACCTGTTAACTTCTGAGATCTCTAATTCCCATAGGCTTAATACAGGGGCCACTCAGTTTCAGTAGGCAAGGGGTTAAGAGAGTTTCTTACCGTCCATTGCATTCATGGCATTGAGGGCGTCCTCTCTGGTGAAGAAATGAATGAAGGCAAAGTCTCTGAGCTTCTTAACCCTCTCCACACTGCCTTCCTTGAACGCGTTGAACTCTTTGGCAATGGTCTCCTCTGTGGTGTGCAGCATAAGGTTCCTCACATATAAGATCTTGACCTGCATAAGGAAATGAAAATAAGAAAAATATGCATAAGAAATAATATGCATAGTGAAAATAAACACTTGAGAATTTCATAGATCTACAGTGTACATATATCTTAAATTTTGAGTATGATTAATGCAAATTCTTCCCTGCTGCATTTTAAACTTGTCAAGCTTTTTGCCAATGGTATTTTCTGTTGTGTGCAGCATAAGGTTTCTCACAAATAACATTTTGACCTGTATAAGGAAATACAAATTGGACAAAATGCAAAGAGTTTTGGTGGTATTTTGTTGTGTCTAATTTTTCATTTAAAATGAAAGTGTGCAAAGGAATACACACAAATGCAATGAAATTTATTTTATTGGATTGGTGTAAGAAACAGGCTATAACAAATAAAAGAATTATTGACCAACTCTGGATTTTGCACCTTCATGTCACAATTTTTGACCCAACCCGATGGAATGACTCATATCTTAATTTGGCCCTATCACCATTAACATGTGAGAAAGTGGAGTGTATCAGCAAAATAAAAATTTAGCCCTATCATAATTTGGGTCTACATGTATATAATTTTCAAGATTCACATGAATCCGTCATTAACAGCCTGCATGTGTAATTTCAAATAGGGAGAGGAAAAGAGGCGTGTGCATAATAATCAAGTTACACGTTTAACCCTATAATAGAGCCTATAGGCCTAGTCTGTATGGCTTTAATTTGTAATGAACAACCTTCATGTGTAATTTCAAATAGGGAGAGAGGAAAAGAGGCGTGCCCAGTCTCAGCAGTTACACATGTAGCCATGCATATCATAATTAGGACCATTATAATTTTCAAGCTTCACATAAATATGCCATGCAAGATTTCAAATATGGAAAGAGAAAAAGAGGTGTGTTCAGTATATACTGTAATACTCCACCACTACCAGTACACTGTTACGCCCAATCTTTCCATCATGTATAATACGAGTAGTAAAACACACAGCGTCCAGAGTTCAACTACATACATTGATTCATACCTATCATATTACAGAAGAAGACAAACCAAATATATACCTTGGTTTACTCAAGATACAACACTCTGATAAATATAGGTCAAAGGACAAAGCTAGCCTCTCATCAAGCCACCATCAAATCAAATCAGTGCCTGGTAAATACACTCGTGGTTCAACTACTATTCCTTCAAAATAATAATTGATCTATAGATGTACAGTATCAATACTCCAACACTGAGCCCAAGCAGACTGTTACAAATCTGCCTATAGGCAACTCAAGGGAAACAGAAAAGCTGGCTATCTCTGTAGACCTGTGGCCTTTCTAGACAGGTTCTAAAACACACATTTAACTCTAGAGGGAGACAAAAAACTTGGCTACTAGAGACAGGTGACCACTAAAACAGGTTATATATTTGATTCCTTATTGCTTTTTAAGATGTTAAGAATACAATTAATAATTCCTCTGCGACAAATTGTGTTTAGCATAACCCGTTTATTGCATCCATAAATTTGAACTGAAATGCAAAGCCTTGTAACAAGGCTACACCAAGAGTCCCCACTATTGAATCAATGTTAATCATTAACCGGAATGTAAATAAAGAAGCTCCAGTCTGTTCGTCTAAATTTATGCCATATCTGCATAAATTTTAGCCCTCGTACCTGGCTAAAAAATTACAGTATCTGATCTGCTGCTTCCTGAAGGCTTATTCAAATACATGTACATTATCAGACAGCGATAAAAAAGAACCAAAATGAAATGATAGCGCAAGCGATGGGTGAAATTGTCAGATTGTAACAATCGGCTTTTTCGATACAGAGGACAAATCAGAGTTTGATAGGGTAAAGGCCAGGGAAGGCCAAAATGCTATCGGACGAAATCTTCAAGTCCTTAAGATGCGAGTGCTAATTGTTTATCGGCAATAAAAAACTGACCTTAGTTGATAGGGCAATGAACAATTTAATTAATATAATACAGTCATGTAGGTTTTGGAGTCACATACTGTACTTGTAGATATTACATATAAGTTTACATAGAGAACTAGCAGAGAATATATTTCACTCATGCCTTGAACCTGTTAATTCCTTGCACTAGTTTCATTTTCAAAGCCGGGCTCCATGTAAATGACCAAGGCCTTGTTCACAATTGATGCTATAATCCAGCCCCCGTCCCCAAGAATATTAATATGACACTGTAAATAAAATGAATGAATGAAGTGGGCTAAACATTTCAGTATTTTATTAATTTGAAGTTAGTGATTAGGAATAAGGCCATGCTGCTAAATTAGACATTTTCCATTCATTTATTGTACTTAAATTATATTTTTCGCCAGGGTAGGTTGTATTTCAGCCAGTTTTAGGAGGTCATGTGTGAACAAGCTATCAGATTATCACCTTATTTCAAGAACAAACCATTGAAATATACAAGTCATGTATATTTGCATTGATATCTCAGCTCGATGTACATTGTACTTCTTGAGTTTAAAGGAAACTGTTTGCTTTCCTTTTTAGCTCTGAAAGTCATTTTCATGTTTTTTTCATTTTAAACAAATCTTCAACGCAGAGCCTGTGACTCATAACACAATTCATGAACTTTACAAAGAGAATCAAATATGAGCATTTCACACATTACACTAAAAGATATTGGCAAAAGTTGGCCCTTTTCACAGATGAGATCCTGTACAGAAGCAAGTTGTTTTGGGTTGATATTCGAAATGAGGTTTACGTTTTGAATAGTGTGCCTGCTTGGCAACTGTTAATCTACCATATATGTACCGGTAGTGTATACAAATATGTTTGGTAGACCACATGGCCCCTTCGGGATTAACAGAATGAGTAGAAGGAGGAGGCAGAGAAGACAAATGAGAATGAGGAAAAGGAAAAGGAGAGGAGAAGGAGAATGAGGAGGAGGAGAAAGAGAAGGGGAAGGAGGAAGAGAAAGAGGGGAGAAGGAGAAGAAGGAGAAAGAGAAGAATGAGAAAGAGAAGGAGGAGAAAAAGAATGAAAAAGAGAAGGGTACAGAGGAAGAGGAGGGGGAGAAGGAGGAGAAGGAGGAGAAGGAGGAGAAGGAGAAAAAGTAAGAGAATGAGAAGCGGTAGAGGAGAAGGAGAAGAAAGAGAAAAAGGAGGGGAAAGAAGAAGAGGAGAAGGAAGAGTAGAAGGAGAAGAGGAGGAGAAGAAGAGGGAGGAGAAGAAGGAGAAGAAGGAGGAGAAGAAGGAGGAGAAGAAGAAGGAGAAGAAGAAGAACACTGGTGTGTTTTTAAAGTAGAAACTAATAATGATACAGTGCAACCTTCACGAGTACATGCAGATGTACAGTCATCCTAGAGTGTTTATGGTCCTAGTTCACTTCTCTGCTAACCTCTACCTTTAACTCTTGTAAATACATGTATCTTATAACAAAAGGTCTCAGATGTTTGATTTGGTGGAGGCAAATTACTTCTATTCAGATCAAGAGATAGGTTTACAACTGCTCCATCCATCATAAAACCACTCATGTGTGGAAAAATAGGAACACATCATCTCTCACACTACTTCTGATACTGATAGTCAATCTAACTTTTAATAGTAAAAGTGCCCTAATACATGTACATACACAATGTAAAACATGTAGGTTATTATTATCATTATCATCATAATCATTATCATTACACTTTAAAATAAAAGGTTTCAGATATTCTGGAAGTGAAATGAACTCTGATCTTTAGGGGTGTTTTATGAAATTATACATGCAAGTCTACCATGGAAGAATTATATGTACCAGTACATGTACTACAACATCCACCTTCATTCTGCCAAATAATATACTGTGCTCAAAGTCCATTTTAAAATACTACACATTATACATGTACATGAACTTGCATATTTTGGTGTATAATTACAGTCCATACCGTCCCTATTTTCACGAAGTGACGGTAGTGAGCAAAATCGTCACACAAATTGTATGCGATTTTCATTCACTACCGTCACTTCGTGAAAATAGGGACGGTACATGTACATACTACATGTAGCTCAAATTGTAAAATTCATGTGTGCCCATAGAAATGATGAAAGTGCTATTTATAGGCCCACCATTATATGCACAGTCATCAAGAAAACCTGCAAACAATAAGGCTTTAAAAATAAGAATTGATTGATGGCAAGGTAAACAATGGATTCAACCACTTTTAAAAAAATGGATTCGCTCTCAAAAAATATTGCCAATTAAAGCCTTGGCCGGCCTCATAAATATATATCTACAGTGTGGCAAAGATTGGATTGCATTTATAATCGCTTATTGCTGTTGAAGATTTTAAAGATTACGTTGAGTAGCTGTCATTGCTTGTACCATCGAGACAGAAACTATCTGACATTTTCTTGTCAAGATTAAATGCAGATCACAGGTAAATAGCCGCATATAATTTAATTGAAGATTGAATGTGCATGGTTAATGGTTGCAGTAGGGAAAAAATTAATATTTATTTTTCGGGGGCTACATTTCAAGCTTTCCTGCCTGAAAATAACATTCTAAAATTTGTTTTGCATTGAACTCTATGTAAATTTATGGGGGCTCTTTTTTGTTTTCCGGGGGCTCTTTTGGGCATTTTGGGGGCTATTTCGCCCCGAGCCCCCATGTACAGATTGCCAAGAGATTAAACCCTGATCTTGCTCACAGCAGATACATGTATGTACTGTTTATGTACCGGTAGTTTGATAAATGTCCTTAGCTATAAATTGGCAATTTTTAAACTTTTAAATTAAATTGTATGTATATGATGTACAGGTAGTTTATATATGTTCATGTACTTCTCTTTAGTTTCAATTTCAAAATTAAAAATGATATAATTTTTTTTTTAAATAGCAGAATTTAATTGCCAATTTGAACAAAATATTATCAATTTGAATTGGATTGACATGCAAAGTAATCCCTTACAAAAATGTTATCCTCAAAGATTTAAGACCATCAATTTGAATCTAATTTATCTGCAATTAATCCCACCCCAAAAATGTACCCTCCAAGAATTATCATGGTAGTAAAATGCAGCCACGTGCGATTGAAATTTTTACTTGTCCACGTTGGCATATTATTTACACCGTGGTACTGGGTACGCCTTTTCCCTTCTATGTAAATTTACACAGCTCTGCGGACTGACCCTTACCCTCACACAGAGTCTCTCGAAGGAAGGCAAATATATCAAACAAATATACATGTATATCTTCAGAGACCGCTCTACTGTGTGTTACAGTAAGCCATGGAAGTGGATAGAGTGTAAAGATATATACTGTACATGTATATTGTAGTAAGCTGTGTATCATACTCATGCATAAAGATAGAGGTCGTTTTTCACACAGAGAAAAATATATTTCTTGGCTATTTTCACACAATTCTTATGGTATTTCCTAGAAAACTACGATACATATAGTTCCTCATATATATATATATATATTACGTAAATTAATATGTGACCAAAACAAATTGCCATGTATTCTTGTAAATTTGGATGAATAAAAAGAATTGAATTAAATTGAATTGAAAACTAGACTACTTTTCTTCTAAACAGCCTATTTTTAGGCTTCGGATTTATAACAGAAGATATATTTGGAGTTGAAAATAGTATTAAAGAGAAAGAGGCCACCTAGGTGACCTTTCTAAACAGGTTCTTCATCACTGTACCTGTTTCTTCAGGGAGGCAAAATACTGCTGTATTAAAAACTGCCAATATTATATATTATATTCATGGAATATTACCAAAAAAAAACATTTGCGCAAGACCTTTAGGCTACATGTGTAGATTTAATGTACATGTATGATCTTCTAAAGGTTTTCTTGTGTGGGCAAGAAAACATAATTTGGTGTTTGTAAGGACAACTTTGCAGTTTGCTAGCATATTTCATAGAATTATCAACATTGATATAAAAATGTCCCAAATAAACCCCCTCAAACCTGCTACCCAGCACTTTGAAAGAAGGTTATTTATCACTGTTCATGTCACAATTGCAAGCTTTATTGTCACATCACAGTATAAAGTATACACATGTACATCAACAGATACTCAATCCCCAAGGCTTGGGGATCACATGGCAATGTTTAGACCCTGTTAAATCAGGCATGGATGAGTTGCACTCTCCAATCACTCAATTACCCTCATTGACAGTTACATGGAATTTATTGAGGCCAATAGGATTAGGCTAATCTCTTACAATTATCCCCCTGAGGGTGTTGTCTGGGGGGGACATTGATACCCCCTCTTTATCTCTGCTACATAATTGGGGTTGAAAGTGAGAAAGTGATAGGGGGGGGGGGGGGGGGGGTGTGTCGGTGACATGTCCTGAATAAGGTCACTGCCCACAATATGAAATGTTTACTGGTCTCTCTCTCTCTCTCTCTCTCTCCTCCTTCGCTCCCTCACTTTTCAATTTCATGTTGTTGGCCACACAAGAAAACCTTTAGAAGATCATGAATTAAATCTAGCTATAGGTCTTGCACAAATGTATTTTTGTAATATATATTCCATGAATATAAATGTTGGCAGAACTTTGTAAATACAGCCATACAGTACCAGTGGCCGCATCTCTTTTATTTTGCCTCCAAACTCAAAATTAAGCTTTCTTATCTCAAACTTTTTAAAATGTTTTTTCTCCTTTCAAATGCAGTTCCAAATATTATGCTTAGATCTATCATGCAGTTTACTACATGTACATCAGGGAATAATTTTCCTCAAATTTTTTGATTAGCAATTTCAGCCGATGGATAAATATTTCAAATGAAATTCTGTACATTTCTATGGAAGAAAACTGCTACACAAAAGATATTTTGTATAGCAGTCATGCAAAAATGCATAGCTAATTGCGATGCGATACCAGGAAAATTATTCCCTGTACATGTACATGTAGACTAATAACTCCATGGATCTATGCATGTAATGCTTTCAATATATTCCCATGCACATTTTCAAGACTAATCTAAAATTGGTTCGAAAGACAAAAGGGTAGTAATCTGTTGTGTCTTATCTGGTGGTGAGGTTTTTCATTAACTATTTGAGATGGCCATCTGTTTATTCAAAGATTATAACTACATAATGCGCACTGACTTCTGGAGTTTAATGGCTGTGTACTCAAAATATTAAGGAGGAGACCCACTTTAATGTACACACACATATACTTTATAATTAAAATGCTAAGAAATTGGGTTCCAATCTCAAATTGAAAAGACCAGACATTATTGATGCAAGTACGTCTCATACAAAAGACATTATACATTATACAAAAGACTACAGATAAAACCATGCCCTTACAAATAGTGTAAGACTTCAATATACATACATGTACATGTATGTAGTTTACTATTCAAAGAAGCTCTCTTGTAATTTTCACAAGATAGTAGTACTGTACTGTACATGATGTACATGTATATCATTTATGTTATTATGTTTTGTGTATGAAGAGGTCCATGTTCTATTATTTCATTTCTGTTTTCTTTTGCTGGACAAGTGAGACAATTGGTGCAAATTTTTGTGATTTATACAAATTCAAGTAAAGTTTAAAATCAAATATGACCACTCTGTTTGTGCTTTTGGAGGAATAAAGCAAACATTGTTTACCCTAATCATGTCAATGAGAGAGTCAGGGAGACCTGCAGCTAAATCAAGTTTAAGAATTAAGATCAAAGAAGACCATGCATGTCTTTGAACAGCAAACAATAGTGCTTCTACATGGGATTATAAAATATAACAATAGCTTTTATTAAACAGAGACCTGTAATTAAATCAATTTTAAGATCAAAGAAGAACACACATGTCTCTGAAGTGCAAACACTAGTGCCTCTACATGGGATTATAAAATATAACAATAGCTATAACAGAGACCTGTAATCAAATCAAGTTTAAGATCAAAGAAAACATGTACCATGTCAGCAAACACTATTGATTCAATGTGTGGTTGTAAAACATAAATGGCTTTATCAAAATGGAGATCAGCAATTAAATCAAGTTTTAAGATCAAAGAAGACCACACATGTCTTTGAACAGCAAACACTGGTGCTTCTACATGGGATTATAAAACATAACAATAGCTCAATATTATAACAGAGACCTGCAATTAAATCAAGTTTAAGATCAAAGAAAACTACCTTATTCATCAACAATGACTCATTATTAATGGAACCCTACCATGACAATGTTAAGTTAAACTATTTTTTTAAAAAGGTGACTCATGTCTCTAAAGGGATACATGAAACACTATTTATCTGAGAAAAGCCAAGTTTAGAAATCAAAGAAGACTATTCAAAGAAGACTATATTTCCTTTGGATGAAAGCAACCACCATTAACACAATTTAATCTTATTTAATATAAAAGAGGCCTGAAATTAAAGTTAAGTTAACAATCAAAGAAGACTCGTGTCTTTTATGCTTATTATATAATAGAGAGAGACCTTTTTGTTTTATGCAATCATGTTTTAAATCAATGGTGCCCATGTCTTTATACAGTTTATAGGAATGTAGCAAACACTATTGGAGAATAGAATACCCTATTTATTATATAACAAGCAGAGATGTGCAGTTCAGTTTAAGTTTACAACCAAAGGAGACAAATCATGTCTGTAGGGATGTAGCAAACATTATTTATTCTGAAACATAACAAGAGATTAATGATAGAGACCAGCAATTCAATCAAGTTTAAAATAAAAGACCACCCTCATAGGGATATACAGGGTGTAGAAAAGAATATTTATACTAAAACAAAAGCACATTATCATGGAACCCTGCAAATGGCAATTAAGTTAATTTTAGAACCAAAGAAGACTAGGGATTTAGCAAACATTATTTATTCTGAAACATAATAAGAGATTAATGATAGAGACCAGCCATTCAATCAAGTTTAGAATAAAAGATGCACATGTCTTTGTAGGGATATAGAAAAGAATATTTATTCTAAAAACACAACAATAGCCCCTTATAATGGAACCCTGTAAATGGCAATTAAGTCAAGTATAAAACCAAAGGAGACCACTCATGTCTCTGCCCATCAGAAAAAGCACACACTATTTATCCCAAAACATAACACAGCAACCCCAAACCATTCTGAGATTTTTTTTACGATGGGCTCTTCCATAGAAGCTTGGCTTTTTACAACCACCCTACTTATAAACATGAGGTCACTGATTGAGTAAAGACTTGACCAAATCTGCATACATCTCTTTACCAATACTCTATCCATCCATTCATTCTCTATTTGTCTGGCAAGATGGAGTTCAATAAAGGGGCGTGTTTACTCTTGGTCAATTTTTAGCCTGAGTTCAAGCCAAAGGGGGATTCTTCTAATATGCTCATGATGAGGTTCGAAAGGAAAAATACAGGCAATTTTTTTGCCTGCTAGAATTAATGTACAATTGTAGAACCAGCTCCTTAATACCCAATGCGTACTATCAACAGATCTACATCTGTTTTCAATGAACAAAGAAAATGATAAATCATCTTTGATTTCAAATCAATGTATATTGGAATTATAATTTGTATTTTATATTAAGTAGAGCCTTTATTTTTGTTATATAGGTTACTTTCTGTGGTTAATTTTTTTCAAAGCCCTATATGTTGATATATGTAGGTACAAAAAAGAATCATAACAAGATCTCATTTTGATAGAGACAAGCAAAAAACAACAAACATATTAATTTCATTTTATCGGGAAAATCGTACCGTTATATTTACTTATAAAAATCCTACGAAATATGATAAAATCGCACTGGTTGGCAGTAGGTAAGAGAAGTAATTTGGAGCCCCCCCCCCCCCCCAAGTATCATAGCCATAAAATACCAAGAGAGAGAGAGGGGGAGGGGGGAGGGGAGTATCAACACTTTTATGAATCTATAGCGAAAAGCAAACACAATCACATCCTTTTCATTGAACCCATGATATCTCACTCAGTCTGGAACCCAGGCTATCATTTGTCATGTGTGCATGATGATGAGCGATCATAAGAGTGGGTGTAATCGTGTGTTTGTGTGAGTGAGCTAGGTAAAGCGCCACATGCTCACAGTTCAGGTTTTATGCCCTGCTTCAGAATCTAACTGAATAGATGGGTGAATGACTCAGTACTTTTAGCAACCCCTCTTTGACTGATTTTACAACTTGACTTAGATTTTTTTTTTTTTTTGCCTCCCATTTTTATGAATGAAAATCTATTTGCAAGGAGCATTATAAGCAATGTATTAGTTTGAGGTAAGAGGCTACATATACACCTGTACATGTACATGCTCACAATTCTATACAGGTATGTCACACTTTAGACTGGTTCTTGAATAGGGATGACTGACTGACTGACAGACTGAATGACTCAGTACATTTATAAGCCCATTTTTTAAGTAAACAATTGATTTTTTTTCTTCCCCATTTCATCAATGAAAATCTATTTTAAGCATTTCGTCATTCACCAACATTGCCGAGTTGCTGAGTGAATAAGCAACAACTTTGAGGAAGGGTTTTTGATGAGGATAAATTGGTAAATTTTCATCTTCACACCCTGGAGGAAAATTAAATATAAAATGGGTCATAGTGTAAATTAAGCTATTTACATGTAAATAGAAGAATAATAAAATGTAAGTATTGGAGCCAAAGGAATATGTGTCGGAATAAAATGCACTAAATTCCTTTCACGTCATGCAGTCTAAATATGACTGCTTCCCAATGCACATGCTCTATTACCGTTACGGCCTTGATTCTGAAACATTCATTGTTGCCGACCTCATATTTGGGTGCAGAGAAATAGAGCATGAAATTTGCCTATTGAACTTAACATGAACTACCGGTATAGATTACACCAGACTTCTGTACTACTACATGTACATGTATGTGCATGGACGAGATTAACTAAACAAAAAAGACGCACATCTGAATATTTTGACTACACAAGCTATCATGTACAGTATGTCAGTACATGTTTGAGAGAGAGAGAGAGAGAGAGAGAGAGAGGGGGGGGTTGAGTGAAATGAAAATTGATAAACATTTCATCCTTGTTTTTTTTTTAAATGTTTAACAGTTACAGATTATGACCCCCCCCCCCCACACACACACACAAAAATACACATGGAGGGGGGATATTAAAGCAAAAAGCATTTGTACATGGAGTACCTTGTGTTAATCACTTCCGAATGGTCAACTTGGGAACTATGCGGACTGGAAATATGACTTGGAGCTAGACGAGAGTATTATAAATTGTGGAGGTTGTGGCAACTGATTTCTCTTTTCAATATATGGTTCATTGTTGATAGATTTATATCCTTAGAACTTTATTGAATCAATTTTAGTCAATTAAATCTGGCATCTCCCTTCACCTGTTTTTCTGTCACATTTAATGATTTATTCAAATTGATTTCCATGCTTTTTACAATTATCATTTTTTGGTTTTTTTGTTGGGGGGAGGGGGTGTTCTTTTAGGTGGAGTACAAGTGTTTGTTTGTTATTTGTTTGGTCATGATTCTCTTGTGCATGCACAATCATAATTATGTTTATAGGCCTGTTTTGTTACATGTTATACTTTTTAAAATAATGAAGTATTTAGAACATAACGTTCTAAATGCGAAGATATCAAGTCTACGTACCTATCAAAAATATATGATCTAAAGTTTATCCACATTTTGTATTCAGTACTGTAGAAGTCGATCATTATACATGAAAGCTAATTTTTAAAATCCAACCGTATGGGTAACAGTGTATTTATTATATTGCCAACAACTTATAAATACATTTAAAAACATGATAACTATTGATGGTAGGTATGCTAATTTTTGCAATCTGTAAAAGCCACCATTTTAGTTTTTGGCATTTTTGTTAAAGAGATAGAAAGAGGGAGAGGGGAGAGGAGAGGGGGAGGGGTGTCTAGCTTAATTTACATTTATGTTATCTGTTGATGTTGCTAACAAGTACTTGTAAGTTTTCAAGTTTACAGTAGGTCAACTTCAATCTTCAAACAATGCACGATGTACTGTACTAGCCTTATATAACAGTTACAAAATGGTCTCCATTGTTGCTAAATAAAGCAGTTGATTGCACCGAGTGTTACCCCACCAAACACACCCACACACACACTTTTTGTTCCAAGACCGACATGAGATGAAAGCCAAAACCCGGCGGCACGAAAAGCCACAGGTAAATACCACAAAGTCAACTTGGTCAATCTTATTCTGAAATGGCCTGGATTAGGCTTAAAAAGTTAGGCAACAGAAAACCGTTAAGAATAGGGGCAATATTTGCTCGGTGGGGTCGAAACCTTGGCATAAACAAACACAAGCGCCGGGGATAATGGCGCGAGAACACACGAGGCTACGATGGAACTAGCCGACTCATCGAACGAGGCGACGTACGGCGTATCTGCCGCCCCAGCCCCACGACGCTGCGATTCGGATGGCCACGCTTGCAAGCGCAGCGCTAGCATGAACGCGAGGCAGTGAATTTAGGGCCCCGAATTAGTTGTGGGCGTCGCTTACACCTTGTTTCTTTTAATACATTTTGACCTTAAATCTTCTTGATTTTATGGGGATCAGACCACACTAAATTATAAACACATGCCTCTCTTAAAAAAAAAAAAAAAAACATGTCAAACTTACATAGCCTAATGTACAAACGACACGCGACAGTGACTCATGAATTTAATAAAGTTAGAACTGACAATATTCCTAAATTAATTTTAGATTAGAATAACTAATTAGGCCCAGCCCTAGTAGGACGTAGGACTTACTACTAGGAGATCTAGATCTAGGCTACAATGTGTAGAATCTCGATGTAGGCTAGACTAGACTCTAGATCTAGATCTAGATCTAGACTTTAAAAAAATCACCATTTCATTTCTCAATCCTCATTATGCTCATGACCATCACCACGTTTTTTTTCCCCCCATCAGGCATCAGAAACAAAACACTGTTCTACACATGCGATTGAATAAGTACAAATGAGCTAAATATTATAAGACTAAGAGCTATAGTACTAGATCTAGGCCTAGACTCTAGAGAATAGTAGGTCTAGAGTTAAGTTATAAAAATAAACTTTAACATAAACTTGTAACATCCATCCAAGACTCAAGAGCAGTGAGTTTGAAAATTGTTTCACATGCAAGTTCCCTGATAACCGATTTATTAAATTGCCGCCACATCGCTGGTTAAACTGGCAGTGGATAACAAACCAAACTTGGGATCAATTTTTAAAATGTGTTAGACTTGGTCTTGCCTCTTGGAGGACCCCCAAACCCAGGCATGATGGTGTAAGTTTTAACTGTTAGATCTAGGCCTAACAGAAATTTCGGAAGCGAGTGGATATTTGATTAAAATGAAAATGAATAATTCTATCCTGCTATCTTCTGAAGAAAGTAACTTACCCCTCTCATCACATCTTCATCCACATCTTGCTCCGGTTCGGCCCAGTCAACCATAATCTGATGACCCCAAAGCTGGATACGACCTGGGATGAGCTTGCGTCTCGCCATGGCAGCCGCCCGGTGATTCTCGTATTCAACGAAGGCAAATCCACGATTTTTGGCCTTGTCGTTGATGGATGGGTAGACGATCACGTCGACGACTTGCTCTGTCACTTTGGCCATCTCGGCAAGGATTTCTTCTTGCTTCTTGTTCTTTGGGATGCCGCCAACGAAGAGCCGGCAATTATCGACGGATGGGCAAACTCCCAGATATCGCCCCTTTCTGATCTCATAATTATTGAGCTGTTTCACAGCTTTCTTTCCGTCTTCCCGGGTGGTGTACATCACAAAAGCATAGCCACGATTGCTGCCGCTAAAGTCCATCATCAAACGTAATTCGTAGATTTTCCCAATTTTCATGAAGACGGGAACAAGCTCATCTTCGAATAAATCTCGAGGGATCTTCCCGACGAAGACCTCGCAACCTCGGCTTGGCTGCGCGCCTTCCCAGCCCGGGGGAGGTCCCCCATATTTCCGCTGCCCATTCTCCTGAACGATGTGGTAGCCGGTACGCTCCATCAAAGTCAGGAGAGCGGCCTCGTTTCGAGCACCAGAAATTCCCTCGGGGTCTGACTTGGTTGGTGATCCTTCCATCTTATTCTAATCTTCTGCAGCTACTAAAATCACAATTAGAATGGTTAAAGTTGATTGTGATTTAAAATGATCGTCCAGCCGGGCTGATTATGGCTGAAATTGTGATGATCTGCGGGCCGGGTTGATCCCCAATCAATTATAAGCGCCGATAATATATCCCGCGGTGATATTTGTCTTATCTACTCAGAGCATGCGCAGAAACTCTGTCGCCTGCTGCATAATTATTCACGATTTGCATGCACGCGAGAGATTGAGAAAAGCAAACATTGGCACCCTATTTTCAGGTCAAAAGAGGATAAGGTTTACAATCAGATTCGTCATTTTATTCCAAGGTATATGTAAGTTTGACGATTCGACCATGTATGGGAGTGTAATCAAATTATTCAATTAGCACATTTCTTTTTACATCTACTTGTTCTTACTCAGGGGCTCTCGTTTCGTTTTTCTTTCTTGGTGGCTTCCCCTTTTCATCTTCTTCTTCTTCTTCTTCTTCTTCTTCTTCTTCTTCTTCTTCTTCTTCTTCTTCTTCTTGTTCTAAGTTCTTCTTCTTCTTCTTCTTGTTCTAAGTTCTTCTTCTTCTTCTTCTTCTTCTTCTTCTTCTTCTTCTTCTTCTTCTTCTTCTTCTTCTTCTTCTTCTTCTTCTTCTTCTTCTTCTTCTTTCTTCTGTTTCTTCGCGATTACCCGATTAGGACTACATTTTCATGGCAGATTCCTTAAAATTCTTCAAATGGCTTCCACCCGCCCAACCCCTTCATTTGGACTTTTCATTATGGGCACATAATATGTTCTTATATAGTTCTTCTTTTCCTGTTTTCTTTCTCCCTTTTTCTTCATTTTTCAAGATAATCAAATGCCATTATTCTTAATATTATTGTGGCTTAAGACTCGTAATATTAATTTCATTCATATTATTGAGGTCATGCCTAATATAGCTAAGCAACGCACCGCATTATACGCAAGAATTCGGAAATGCCACGTGGGTTTTATTTCAAGTGGACACGCCCCCTAACTCGAGACGTTTACACAAACTTTACTTTCTGAACCGACTGGGCTCCTTTTTTCCCCTTTCTTTCTTCTTTAACATTTAAATCAGAGTTTAGAACGAAGATCGAGATAAAGGGAAAAGGAGATATGTTTATATTTACCTAAAAAGGCCCGACGCCTTCATTTTGTATAGGCAAGTATACAACATAAAAAAGCCAATATAATATATTTTGGTAATATGTGTCGTGCATGTCACAGGGTATTGCAGTTTATATTGACGACAAAGTTGTATTTTTATTTCCCATTTGGTCTGATACAATTTCCAGGGTTATTAACTCAATACAATCAATATACTTAAATCGTATATGTGATTTATGAACTTCGGGACAATAGCTTGTATACTTGCCCTTATTTTGAGCAAAATAATTATTCACAACCAACAATGGCCTTTACCCGTTAATAAACAATTTCTTTACATCATACATTAGCGTCTGGGCCATATGAATAGCGGTCCTTATGAATAGCGACATTGACCCACCGCGATGAGACGCATATGCCCCCCCCCCCATCCCCTTCCCAACTATACGCCGCTGTTGATAGTATACAGTTTTGCACCTTTGACTGGTTTTATGGTATTGTCAATTAACATGTCCATATACTAAATATGGCCCAGACGCTAATGTATGATGTAAAGAAATTGTTTATTAACGGGTCAATGTCGCTATTCATAAGGACCGCTATTCATAAGGTCCGCTATTCATAAGGTCCACTATTCATAAGGACCGCTATTCATAAGGTCCGCTTTTCATAATTGGAGAAAAGGGTCATTATTCATAAGGGTCATTATTCAGAAGGACCGCTATTCATAATCAAAGAAGAGGGTCGGTATTCATAATAGGAGAAGAGGGTCGCTATTCATAATACGACGTGAGGGTCGCTATTCATAAGGGTCCCTATTCATAATATTACAAAAGGGTCGGTATTCATAACACAGAAAGAGGGTCGCTATTCATAATACGAAATGAGGGTCGCTATTCATAATACGAAATGAGGGTCGCTATTCATAATGGAAAATGAGGGTCGCTATTCATAAGGGTCATTATTCATAATCAATGAAAAGGGTCGCTATTCATAATAGGAGAAGAGGGTCGCTATTCATAATACGACATGAGGGTCGCTATTCATAATAGGAGAAGAGGGTCGCTATTCATAATAGGAGTAGGGGGTCGCTATTCATAATACGACCTGAGGGTCGCTATTCATAATAGGAGAAGAGGGTCGCTATTCATAATAGGAGAAGAGGGTCGCTATTCATAATAAGAAATGAGGGTCGCTATTCATAATAGGAGAAGAGGGTCGCTATTCATAATAGGAGAAGAGGGTCGCTATTCATAATACGACATGAGGGTCGCTATTCATAATAGGAGAAGAGGGTCGCTATTCATAATAAGAAATGAGGGTCGTTATTCATAATAGGAGAAGAGGGTCGCTATTAATAAAAGAGTAGAGGGTTGCTATTCATAATACAAAATGAGGGTCGCTATTCATAATACGAAATTAGGGTCGCTATTAATAATAGGAGAAGAGGGTCCCTATTCATAATAGGAGTAGGGGATCGCTATTCATAATGGGAAAGGTCTCTATTCATAATACGACATGAGGGTCGCTATTCATAATACCGAAAAAGTCAAAATGACATAAGCAATAAACTAAATGTTAATAAGAAAGCGACATACTGGATAGAGGACACCCCATGGCTACAGTATAGGCCGGGGGGGGGGTAGGCCACATGGTCCCACACATTTGAAGAAAATATTTATTGAAAACTCACATTTCTGAAGAAAGAAAGGCATGCCTAAATAATAAACGTGTCCCATCATTTCGGTCACCAGCCCCCCCCCCCCCCCCCCCCCATTGGAAAATTCTTGATCCGCGCCGGGGCGTACTTATGGGTGGGGGGGGGGGGGAGGGGGCTTGGTAGGTAGATACTAGGCTTATGGTCAGGTCCAATCCCGCTCAATAGTTTGTAGGTCCATAAGTCCTAATACAAATTACTTTCTACAAAAAAATTATTGTCGTATAAACAATTACTAGTTTCTTAAATAGCAAGCTAAAATGGATAATGGGCCTGCTTGGCGTACTTAATATCTCAGTGGCGTAGCCTGGATAAGATCAGTCGGGGGCAGGATGGTGGGGCAAGATTTCCAACAAGGAGGACAATTTACGATAGGACTACATGTGTGTTATGTTTTACTTTTATTTTTCCTTACCACATGAGCTCTATATAATTATCAAAGATAACACATATATAACAAATATAACTACTTTAAAAAGAGACAACTATTCAGGGTTATATGACGCCCCCCCCCCCCTACAGGACCAGGAACGTAGCCACGGGGGGGGCAACTATTAAGAATAGCGATCCTATACTTCTATTATGAATAGCGAACCTCATTTCTTTTTATGAATATCGACCTTCATTTCGTATTATGAATAGCGACCCTCTTCTCCTATTATGAATAGCGAACCTCATTTCGTATTATGAATAGCGACCCCTTACTCCTATTAGGAATAGCGACCCTCTTCTCCTATTATGAATAGCGACCCTCTCCTCCTATAATGAATAGCGACCCTCATTTCTTATCATGAATAGCGACCCTCATTTTGTATTATGAATAGCGACCCTCTTCTCCTAATTATGAATAGCGACCCTCTTCTCCTATTATGAATAGCGACCCTCTTCTCCTATTATGAACAGCGAACCTCATTTCGTATTATGAATAGCGACCCTCTTCTCCTATTATGAATAGCGAACCTTATTTTGTATTCTGAATAGCGACCCCTTACTCCTATTATGAATAGCGACCCTCTTCTCCTATTATGAATAGCGACCCTCTTCTCCTATTATGAATAGCGACCCTCTTCTCCTATTATGAATAGCGACCCTCTTCTCCTATTATGAATAGCGACCCTCTTCTCCTATTATGAATAGCGACCCTCTTCTCCTATTATGAATAGCGACCCTCATTTCGTATTATGAATAGCGACCCTCTTCTCCTATTATGAATAGCGACCCTCATTTCTTATTATGGATAGCGACCCTCATTTTGATTATGAATAGCGACCCTCTTCTCCTATTATGAATAGCGACCCTCTTCTCCTATTATGAATAGCGACCCTCATTTCTTATTATGAATAGCGACCCTCATTTCGTATTATGAATAGCGACCCTGTTCCCGTGTTATGAATAGCGACCCTTATAAGTAATGAACCTTATTTCGTATTATGAATAGCGACCCTCTCGTCGTATTATGAATAGTGACCCTGATTTATATTATGAATAGCGGTCCTTATGATTAATGACCCTTAATATGAATTATGAATAGCGACCCTCATCTCACGTTATGAATAGCGGTCCTTATGATTAACGAACCTTATTTCTTTATGAATAGCGACCCTCTTTTGCCATTATGAATAGCGGACCAGGAAGTACGGGAATTTACACGTTATGAATAACGGTCCTTATGAATAGCGGACCTTATGAATAGCGGTCCTTATGAATAGCGAATAGACCCCATCGCGGTAACTGTCTTTACAGATTATAGTCCGCGCCGCGTAACAGAACACTACTATTTTACAGAATAGATCTTACTCCGCTAATTGGTGTTTTGTATACGGTCCTTCATACTATAGCGTGCAATCCAAACTTTAATCTGCGATTGTTCATGAGAAAAGGGCCGATATAGAGATTAAAAGAGGGTCCACTTCACCCCTCGGTAGAGATTAGGAATCTCTTCCCAAACAGTGGTTTCACAGATTGATGATTAACCAAAAGTTTACCAAACATGTCTTCTTATCTTCATTTGAGTGGAATTTGTCCTGCTGCGATTATTTTGTTGTTTGTCTCTGCGAAGATATTGCTGCTGCTTTCTATTAGTATAGTCAAAGTTTGATATAGCCGCGTGTTTTTACTATGCAAGCATGTATTTTATGTGTCTATAAGTAGGCCTATACGTTATACAGAATGTAATTATAGATGACTCAATTCCCAAACAGGTAGCTTAGGAGAGATAAAAACGGATTAATTTGTAAATGAATGGATTATCTTGTAAAGTGGATTAGTCACGCGCAGTGAAGTGAGACGAAGTAGTTATACACGTATTCACAATGATACACGACAACAAAATAAAACAACCAAAATTCATCATCAATTCCTTGATGAGAGTAACCGCTGAGGGGTATTGTCGTCGGGGGGGGGGGGGGCTGGGCTGACCGGTCTTACGCTGTCTGTAGAGGTGTCGTGGTCGAGTGGTTTGAGCATTTTGACTAGGAATGCAAAGATCGTGGGTTCGATCCCGGGGTTCGATCCCGACACGTGACTATATACACGAAAATGTCTTGCAAGAATCGCTGTTTTCACGAAGTGACGGTAGTGAAAAAAAATTGCATTCACTTTGCGTGACGATTTTCCTCACTACCGTCACTTCGTGAAAACAAGGATGTAACTTTGTCTCAGATTCTGGAACACAATCCTGGATTTAACTCATGCTGCAATGATAATTATAAACCTTTAGGTCAGTCAGAAAACCCCCATGACTTTTACAAGCCGATCGCCCGTCTGATTATCAAGACATTTATGGTTGGAAATCGAAATTTAAAAAATTCGTTTTCCTACCAGTTTGTATTACACTATAGTATTAGGGAAAATGAGTATGGTAAAAACCGGTCACTCAAAGATGTTTTACTTTTTTTTTTACGGCACTATAATCACAAGTTAGTCATAATCATTTTTGAAGCTCATTTTTGTTAGGGCTTAATCATTTTTCATTAATTATCACAGACACTGATAACACGTAGGGCCATGCATCTCAGATTTGTTAAACGATGCCTTTTTAGTCTAAAGTAGCCCTATACATTTGTCATTCCATACCTATTTAGACGAGAAACGTGGACCTGATAGTAATGATGAAAGCCTTTTAGTAATTGCCATAATGCCCTTTTGCACTAAAACTGTGAATATGTAGGATTTTGCTGTTTGAAGTAGTAAATTTATACACTTCTTGTGCATACAGGAATGACATATTTCACTGAGGTATTCCTCTATGTATTACCTTTCAACTGGGCAAGACAAAAATTGGGGAAAAAAATCACCCAAACTTAGTTTTGGCGCACTTTGGTTCCTCCCTGGCCCACTGTGCGTCGGTCCTCTGGTTGCTTACTAACAAGCATTTATAATGCTTTCTTTAAAGCAGTCAGGTAAAATAGCAACCACTACCTCTACGCATAAGGGCCGCTATTCATAATACGAGAAGAGGGTCGCTATTCATGATTCATATTCGTATTATGAAAAGCGACCCATTCCACGTTATGAATAGCGACCCTCTTCACGTATAGTGAACAGCAACCCTCTTCTCGAATTATGAATATGAACACTTATGAATAGCGACCCCTATTTTGTATTATGAACAGCGATCCTCTTCTCATAATTATTAATAGCGACCCTCATTTCGTACTATGAATAGCGGTCCTTATGAATAATGACCATTTCCTCAATTCATCATTAGCGGTCCTTACGAATCGCGGTCCTTACGAATAGTGGTTCTTATGAATAGCGGTCCGATATGAACAGCGAGCGGACCACATTTGAAAATTATAAGAGGTGAAGGGGCACTTATCAGAGGTGGAAAGGGGCATTTATTTTATTGTACCTGAAAAGGGGCACTTGACCTGAAATGAATAGGGGCACTTGTGAGAATGGAAAAGGGCAAACAGATTTTGATAGGGGCATTCATCAGAAGGGGAAGGGGCACTTATCAGAGGTGGTAATATTTTGAGGCACTTATAAGAATGTGGAACAGACACCTATTAGCAATAAGAAGGGCCAGTTATCTGAAGTAAAAGGGGGGAACATTCCTATGTATAAAGGGGCACTAAGGGTTACTTAAACGAGTGAGGGGCACTGTGCCCTCTACACCCCCAGCTTCGCCACCTGTGCTCTTATTCTCTCCCTCTCTCCGAGTCTCTCTATTATGAATGGATTAGTTAGTCCTATTTCGCTCCTGACGAAGGACATCAGTTTCTACAGAACATATTGTGAACGATATTTCAATTCAATATCCGCTGGAGACATTGAAAATGCCGAATGTGTTCGATCCAACAAATTCCGAAGACGTCGATGAACTTTTGTTTGACACGCCCGTCACTTCCTCCTCATATTAAATAGACCCATTTCACAAAGCTTTGATCATAATACATGTAGCGTACTAAGACATTGTTCTCTCACGACCGTGCGAGGGCGGCGTCTTTGAAATTTGAACGCGCGTCAACATTGTCGGCGCGTGCCGAGGATTTCTCGGTATTCAACCGCTTTCATGTTAGCGACAAAACCGTGGGAATTTTTACAAGCTGTGACTGAAGCTTTGCATGTTTTTGTCAAGTTAGATGGCTATTTACACGAATTGAAGGACAGCGACATAATATTTATCGTTTGTTTGGATTCAAGCGATTGCGAAGGAAACATGTTTTGCCATCATGAATGAATTCAGGTCTAGCTGGGATCGACACGATACACTGAACGATAGCAAGAATTATTATAAATCATAATCGGGAGAATTCTTTGTATTTGATCTTTTAAAAAAGGATTAATAACAATAAATGGTAATTTATACTGCGCCATACACTGCGCTTACAATGTAAAACATGAAATATTTCTTTTGTCATCATGGCACCATAATCATCATCAGCACCATCATGCATCATCATCATCAGCAACCAAAACCATCATCATTATCGCCAACACCATCAGCAATACCATCAGCACTCATCATCACATTATCATCATTCATAATCAATAGTCATGCCATCACCATCATTACTATCAACAATGTTCATAACCCCATCATCCACAATCATCATTATCATTATCACCATCAACATCCTCCTCCTAATCAGCCATTACCATCACCACCACTATCCCAACTATTATTCACCATTACCATCAACATCATCTTCATCATCACCATCATGATTATCATTATCCCCCTCCTCATTGTCATTGACCATTACTGACTTTATCATCGTCATTATTACTATCATATCCACCATCATCATCTTCAGCATCACCATCAACATCCTCCTCATCATCATTACCATAACTACCACCATCTTTATAGTTTATTATCACCATCATGATAATCATTATCCTCAAAATGACCATCATGATTATCATTATCCTCAAAATGACCATCATCATCATCCTCCTCATCATCATTACCATAACTACCACTATCTTTATAGTTTATTATCCCCATCATGATTATCATTATCCTCAAAATGACCATCATCATCATCCTCCTCATCATCATTACCATAACTACCACTATCTTTATAGTTTATTATCCCCATCATGATTATCATTATCCTCAAAATGACCATCATCATCATCCTCCTCATTATCATTCACCAGTATTGACTCTATCAGCACCACCATAATCCTCATCACAATCATCCTCATCGCTATTGTCATCATCAATCATTACCATCGCCACCACTATCGCAACTACTATTTACCACTACCATCATCATAACATTTTCATCATTCATCATCTTCATGATCAAATTAATATGCCAATACCATCATCATCCTCAATCATCATCATCACTCTAAACATCCTCCTCATCACATCATCACCATCACCACCACTATCACAACCATTATTCACCATTATCATCATCAACATCATCTTTAGTACCCCCATCATGAATATCATTATCCTCATCGTCATTCACCATTATTGACTCTATCATCACCATCACCCTCATCATCATCAACATCATTTCGAGCATCATCATTATCATTATGACCATAAAAATCACCACTGACCTTTACTATCTTAAATTCAGCGTGAACAAAATTCAATTGTCACAATTTCATTTCATGAAAATACGGCCATTTATTTGACAAAATACAAGTAAAAGGAATGGGTTTTTCGGTTGCTGCCATCAAATTCATGAACAAGATTCTTGATTTGTAAAGATATAACGAATATGGTACATTACCCTTACTTACTTGTATGCTCTCTCTCTCTCTCTTTTTCATGCTCTCTCTTTCATCCCTTGTTCTTTCTCTCTCTCTCTTTCATCCCTTGTTCTTTCTCTCTCTCTCTCTCTCTCTTTCATGCTCTCTCTTTCATCCCTTGTTCTTTCTTTCTCTCTCTCTCTCTCTCTCTCTCTTTCATCCCTTGTTCTTTCTCTCTCTCTTTCATGCTCTCTCTTTCATCCCTTGTTCTCTCTCTCTCTTTCATGCCTTGTTCTTTCTCTCTCTCTCTCTCTCTTTCATGCTCTCTCTTTCATCCCTTATTCTTTCTCTCTCTCTCTCTCTCTCTTTCTCTCTCTCTCTCTCTCTTTCATGCTCTCTCTTTCATCCCTTGTTCTCTCTCTCTTTCATGCTCTCTCTTTCATCCCTTGTTCTCTCTCTCTCTCTTTCATCCCTTGTTCTTTCTCTCTCTCTCTCTCTCTCTCTTTCATGCTCTCTCTTTCATCCCTTATTCTTTCTCTCTCTCTCTCTTTCTCTCTCTCTCTTTCTCTCTCTCTCTCTCTCACGCTCTCTCTCTCTCTCCCACTCAATGTAAATTCTGCAATGTCAGATTCACTCATCAAATTAAGACAATAATCAGTATTACAAAGGTCCAAGTTCTTGGGACTCTCCATGCATTTTAGTGTTGCTGCAAGTCTGCTATTAAAGCCCCACTGCACTAGTTTGGCCAGGAGGGATCAGACCTCCCTGCATGGTCACTGACAGGCAATTATCTCGTCAAATCAAGAAAAAGGGGATCATGGGGGACCAATGGTCACCGATTAGGCATTGTTTACTATATAGAGGGCGCAAGTAGCTATAAGTAGTGCAGTGGGGCTTTAATGCTTTTAAAAACCCTTTTCCATAATCAAGCGAAACTAAGTAAAAAGCTTGAAACCTCATTTTAAGGACAGATAAATATTTCACTTCCAATCTAGAGAGGTGTTGTGATCTAGTGGATATGTCAGTGGACCGTAGATCACATGGTTCAAATACCGCTGTGGCACTTTGTCCTTTGGGAAGACATTAATCTACATTTGCCACTCTCCACCCAGGTGAAGTAAATGGGTACCAGGTAGGGAGAAATTCCTTGAATGCTTTAGCGACTTATTATGGCAGCTCAGCTACAGCTTGGTAACAAAATACTTTATATTAAGCACAGTAGAGTAAATTTATATAGAAGCTGCACTATATAAATGGACCTATGTGAGCCTCTATTAATATCATAATTATCTCATTTTAAAACTATCATTCACAGCCAGATGAAAAAATAAATAAGCGAAAATGAAACTGCCATTCCGATCTTTCTTAGTGATCAAATGACATTTCAAAAATAAGTCTTCTGCTATGCGGAAAACATTAAAAGCAGTCTCAATTATGGTAATTGTGTGTTCTGATTATGATGGAATAGCAATTTGCATGATTCAAAGCAAACTTACAAACTCCAAAACAGACCATTTTACACTATAAATAAATCACAAATACCAACCAAGTTTGGTTGAACAAATGAAATAGCTAAATGATGAGCTAAACAGGGCGACAAACTTGGCCAATGAGAACAAAGTCAGGACTGGCAGCCACCAAGAACAACAGCCCATGAGACAAAAATGTCCATGTAGTCGACCTTTAGACAACTTCTCAAAGGTTGATGAGACCAACGTTGTAAGTCTCGTAGGTTGATTCTTTGCAATGTGTCCCATACAACATAGGACATTACAGTCAAACCTGTCTGTTGCGGCCACTCTAGGAAAAACACGAAAAGTAGCAACTGTGGACATGTGGCCCGTTTAGACAGGTTTTCCAAGACACATTTCCTTCTAGAGGGAGGTAATATGGGTGACCAGTCACTATAGACAGGTGGCCAGTGACATCAATTTGACTGTACTTTATCCAAATGTGAACATCTCTCTATATGACAAATGGTTATTTCTTGTACCACAAATATCATTCATATCAAGACATTTATTCATTCTTGGATGAAATAAATGGAAGAAAGACAAACAGTGTACGGTATGTCGCACAAGACACATTGTATGCAATTGCCCAGTAGCACATTTGGTTTCATTGAATGTACTTTCCATCAAGCTTGTTGATATTTTACAGATAAAAGTCATCGAGCTATGCAGAGTTTACTTAAAGCCCCTCTGTACTAGTTTGGCCAGGAGGGATTAGACCTCCCATCATGGTCACCGAAAGATGATTATCTCATCAAATCAGCTCACAATTAACATAGGAAAAAGGGGATCATGGGGGGCCAATGGTCACTGATTAGGCATTGTTTGCTAAATAGCAAGTAGCTATAAGTAGTGCAGTGGGGCTTTAAATCCTGTTTCTTCCTAAAATCAGAGTTCCCAGCATTTCATGAAAACAGATTTGTCTGAATGTTCCCTGATGTTCGTACAGCAGTCTGGGTCAAAGTTAGGATTTTGGGTAATCGTAGGAATTTCACCACGGAACAGTTGTTGCAGGAGCAAGGTTTGTACGACAGTTCTCAAGGTGTCATTCAAAAGCGAGATGAACATTCCTCTCCTGGTCTCTCTTGATCATCTCGTACTGCCTCGTGACCTCGTCGACCTTTCGCTGCACAAGACCTAAAACAAAAGAAACCGATAAAAAATATGACCTTCTTTATCCATGTCACAGTGTGGGCTCATCAGTAATGACCCTGCTCTTTCTGAGAGCCTTGCAGTCCTTATTATTGCATTAAAAAACAAGGGTTGCCTTTCTCAGATATTAAAGGCCCACTGCACTACTTGTAGCTACTTGCGCCCTCTATATAACAAACAATGCCTAATCGGTGACCATTGGTCCCCCATGATCCTCTTTTTCTTATGTTAACTGAGAGCTGAGTTGATGAGATAACCACCTGTCCAGTGACCTTGCAGGGCGCTCTAATCCCTCCTGTAAACTATGGCAGATAAGCTTTAACAACAGTATATCCTATATGTTTCAATTCATACCTGTGTATTAAGCATATGTTAAAAAAATAAATTCTTGTAATTCTATTAATTGCAAAATTATGTCCTGAAGTATGTTAAACTTATGTGTATTTTACTTTCTTTCTTGAATTACTTGATGTTCGTATGCCCACAATTATACAATTTTCACACAACTGCGCCAGGAGTGTCTATACATGTATATAAAAGGGCCTATATGGGGCTCTTCTAGCAGAGACTGATGGGGGGCATTTCATCAGTGACAAATGACAATTTGTGTTATAAGCTACTGAAATCCTTGCTTCTGATTGGTTATCAGCAGATTTGTCACTGATTTTTGTTATTTGTCATTGTAAAAAAGGCTTTGTGAAACGCCCCCCTGGTGTCACTAGCTGGACCTAGTTTGATACCTGTACTGGCTATTGTTGGTTATTGTACAATTAATACAACAACAACGAACGAAAGAAGAAAAACAAGGTTGGTTTTATTACCTGTGTTTTGATCAATCCATTGTAATGAGTTCATATGAGCATTCAAGATCTTGGCAACTTGGTTGACCTACAGGAAAGAAAGGAAATTAGAAGAATTTATTACATTAATATCAACAGTACTGGTACATCATTGGAACATAGAGAATATGCTAACAATACTACAGGATTAAACCTCTTTACATTATTATATTTCCTGGATTCGTCTCTCTTCGTTGCATTGGAGTTTTGTATACAATCATTGGTATATGGGAACCTATATCATACAAGCATTGCTTTTAATAGGTTCCTCATATTCTACGTTACTGCTTATTTTCTGCCATCATTGTTTTTGTTATTATGCTGCTGTCCTTTAATGTAAACTGTTATTTTGTGGAATGTGAATATGTAAAATAAAATAAAATCAATTTTCCTCTCTCTTCCATTACCGTTTTCCCCTTTTTTCATATCTCATACTCTCTATTTTCATACTCTTTCTTTTCTTCTTCATCTCTGTCTTTCACAATTCTATCAAATCCCTTTCTCTTTCTCACTCTCTCCTCTCCTCTCCTCCCTTCCCCCCTCCTTTCCCCCCTCCCCTCCCCTCCCCTCTCTGTGTCAGACGTGGTCATATGATTCCTGGTGTGATACTATGTCCCATTTGCAGGCCAAAAAAATGAAAAAGTTAAATTCCAACTGCATTTGAAAGATAATACTAATTTAGAACTTCCCTAAAAAAGGTAGGGCTTGAAAATGTATTCAAGTGGGAAAATAATGACTATTAGTTGTGAAATCGACTTTAGGGCTATAGAGCCCAAAAGTAATAGTCTTGATTTTCAGACAATTGTACCGAATGGTCATACGTTTTATGCTGTGCAAAGATTCAATCAGTTTAACCTTGGCCTTCACAAGAAGTGGGTTATTGATGTAGATAAATGCTCATGTACCCTTTCTTCTCATGTATGTTATTACCAAAGAAGAAAAAAGGCCAGTCAGTCACTCAATAGTGTCTGACAGTGAAGTCTAGCAAGTAAACGGGTTTCCTTGAATAATTTGAATATGAGGACACTGCTAACGTTTAAATTTCACAGATAGGACATACATGACATATTCATAATTCCTGCAAAGTTCTACAGAATTTGAGGTTGGCTGCAAAAGGGACATAGTACCTTTAAAAAAGGAACTTACCGGATCTGTCTGGTCCATCGTTGTATTGGATGTGTTCATGTGATCGATGATCTCTTTCAGATCTTGTACCATT